>NW_008616684.1:0-6529 GCF_000691845.1 Merops nubicus
TTCTATAAATCAGCGTGGGTGACACACCAGTGTTTTAGCTATTCCTGAATAGTTCTTATACAGCATCGAGGCCTCCTTTTATCCCTTTCACTGCCTCTACCTCCCCCAGTGGACATAAGGCTGAGAGAAGACACAGCTGGGACAGCCGATCTCAGCTGACTGAAGATCTATTCCAGGCCATATGGGGTGTCAATGGGCAATGAAACTAGGGAGAGGGTCGAGTTTTCTCAAATAGTAAATGCTCAGGGACTGACTTTAGGCTGAATGGCGAGTTGCATCACTTGCTGTTTATTTGTTTGTGGGTTTTTTTTTGGTTTGGTTTGGTTTTTTTTGCCTTCCCTTTCCTCTTACCACCTTCACTGATTGAACTGTCTTTTGAGCCACAAACTTTCTCACTTCTGCCCTTTCAGTTCTCAACGCTGCCCTGCTGGGGGCAGGCGATCATCAGGTGAGGGCTGACCTGTCAGCTCGGATCAGCCTACCATAGCTATTTAGGTAATTGAAAATTTGGAATCTGATGTTTTTATTGAAGTAATCTGCAAAGCTCATTTTTACTTCATAGGTTCAAATTAAAGCCTGAGATGTATATGGCCATCAGTGCCAGAAGAACACATTAGTGGCATGTGTAACACAACCTGTTCAAGGATGAAATGGCAATAAAGAGAAGCACGTTCAGAATTCCTTTGTGTTTTCTCAGAAGGGTGTCTTATTCTAAGGTGTGTAATTGAGGACTTCAGAGGTTTAATTCTGAGACACACTTCTCTGGATACTTCCCAGACTGCAGTCCAGCTCAGATGAAGAGCAGGTATTTGTAACAACTGTAGTCACACGTTTACATACAGAGTGCTGTGACCCTTAGTATCAAAAGTATAGCAACATGCTTATTTAAACAACATTACAAAGATATATTTTTTTTTCTAAAAAAAACTAAAATACAAACACATGGACCATGATTCAATTACTTTCTAAGTTTGAAATAAAGTAGTGAAAGAGGAACATCAAGCTGGGATTTTAGGTTGGCTATGGAACATGTACTGTAATTTTCCAGGAAAAATTCTAGAATTATTTTGAGCACATATCTTTAATGTCTGGGTTTCTATCATAAACTAGAATAGCTCTGAAAATGCCATTACTACCTGTTGAGTAAATGATGTGTGAAATAAGAGGGATGTATATTGCAAACCTTAATGGCTCTAAAAAACTGTTATAACTTTTTTATTATGATGGTCAAAAATTCACAGCTATAAAGAACATGTGTGTGAGCATGTGTGTATTCACTGTGCAGTTTATCATGGAGGGAAAGGAACAACAGAAAATGTAACTTGCCAGAGCTCAGTCTTTTAAGAAGAACAGCAGAGATGTGTCAGGGTGCATCTCTTATGTCAGAGTGACATGCATGGTGATCACCACTTCTGAGAGGGTGTCAGTTAAGTCCAGGGAAGGCAGTGCTTGCTCCAGCCAGTCTCAGTGCTGGTGTTCATGTGCTCAGCTTCAACAGAGGATGGTTCCATTGCAGGCATTTTGCTTCTACGTGATTTCATATCACTGTGTTCAAAGGGTTTCCATCAGATCTCTACAGACAAGGGTCTTTGTAGTGAATCATGTCAGTCCACAGTGACCCACGCTATGCACCTTTCTGTCAGTTTTTATTGATCTCTTGACAGCTGTTGATCTCTGGCCAGTACCAAGGCTTATGTTCAGTTCTTTACAGTATCTTGTTTACCATGTCTCACCACAGTCTGCACTGTACTTGGCTCTTGACCTAGGTAAAGGCATAATATTCCTGTGTCACGGAATCACAGAAACAGACAGTGGCTGAGGTTGGAAGGCACCTCTGCAGGTAGTCCAGTCCAAGTCCTCTGCTCACAGTAAGGCCAAGAGGAGTTGGGTGCTTGGGAGCATGTCCAGTTTGGTTTTGAGTACCTGTAAGGTTAGAGATCCTGCAAGCCTCCCCAGACAACAGACAACCTGAGTGTTTGGTTAGCCTTACTAAAAAAAAAAAAAAAAAATTGTTTAAACTCTAGTTTTTCTATTTCAGTTTGTGTCAGATTTCCTCTTGTCTTTTCACTTGCAACCACTGAGAAAAGCCCATCTCCAATACTCCCCCATCAAATTTTTGATCCCCTTAGTGACTTCTCTAGCTGAACTTTATGATGCTTTGTGCTCCTTCAAGACACTTTGAGCTCAGCTGTTCAGTCAGTTTTCAGAGAACCTCACTGACTCTGGCTACCCCCTACTTAGTCAGTTTGTCTGTGAGGTTGTTATAGGAGACATTGTTAGAAGCTTTGTTAAAATCAATATAATACCCAGAGTTCTCCCCTCATCTACCATGTCCTTAAAATCATTGTAGATGGCTATCTCCTTGGCTTACTATTTCTCCGTACTTTAATGAGTCAAGGCTGATGACTTCCAATGGCCTTTTCCATGGTCTTTGTCACAAAGACTGCCTGCCTCATTAGAAGATTCACATTTTCCCTAGCCTACCTTTTGCTAATGATATACCTGTAAAAGGTACAACATCTATGTTGGGACTTGTCATCAGTGCACTGTAACAAATTTGTGGTTTGCTTGTTATCTCTGTTCTCCCTTCAGCAAATCTCAGGGTGGTGCAGGTCCCTAAGTGGGACAGGGACTGCAAATGTGGGGCTTCTTCCTGTTGTTTGGTGAAAGCCTTATCTAGTTCTTCCCCCAGCATCTCCCCTCTGTCATTCCTACTTTAAGGCTGTTTTCACCAGGTTGGCCAACCTCTTGTCAAAGATACTTTTTCCCTCATTTTTTGGATCCCATTTCTCCCCAACAGTTCTCAATCCTCAGAGATGATCCTATTGTCATAAAAGCTGAATGCCCATTGTCTACATCTGCTGTGTAACTGCTTCTGGCCAACAGGATCTGTTCACACTCTCCCATACCTTGCTCTTACTGACAGGACTTGGGGGGAGGGGAGGGGAGGGGGTGGAACACCTGAATCTCCACTGAGTCTCCACTCAGTTCTTGACTCTCACCTCAGGGTTACGTAGCCATGCTTGGTATTTTCCAGCTCTCCCCTTGCAGTATTAGTGCCAGCATGGAAAAGGAGCAGGGTTCTGCAGCCTGGAGAAGCAGTGTCTGGGATCTGAACCTCTGACAAGCACAAAATCCCCCTACCAGGTCAGCAGGTAGAAGCTTCCATTCCCCTCAACAGGGAGTTTCCCACTACTGTCATTTGCCACTTCCTCCTTGTTCTGCTGCAGAGCTCAGACTCAGCTGGCTCAAGTGCTTTGCTGGATACAGGTCCCAGCCCCTCATCTGCTACCAGGCCATTGACCTACTCTATAGCTGCGGAGCTGCAGGAGGAGCAGGAGCTATGCTCCTGGTGTTCGAAGTCGTAATCTTCCACTCTTCCTCATCATCGAGTCTCCATGTCCTGTAGTACTGAAAAGGTAATGGTAACAACAAAGTTAGTGAGGTTTCTATGCATTCATTAGGTCATTTGGACTGTTATCTACCAATAAATTACTAATCACACGAAAAATAATTTCTTGCCTGCATATGCATTGTGTACTCCTTTTTGTCCACAGGAAGATTCTGAGTGTAACAATAAAACTATCCAGTGATAGTATGAGATATGAGCAGTAGAAGCTTTTGGGTACAGGAAGGAGATATATTCAAGTTTTACTTGAAAAACTTCTTTGTATAGCCCTCAAGCAGAACACTGAAACTCTTTCTAAATGCTTCTGTAGTGTCAAAATCCTTTCCTTCAAGTTCTGATTTTAGTTTTCCAAATTTGAACATGTCTGTGAACTTTTCAAATGCAAGCAGACTTAATTTAAGTTTGATAAATTCTGGCAAACAAGATAACAGAGCTGCCAAAGCAGTCATTGTAAATTGGCTGAGAAAATATCTTCAGAAGAGGTTAAGTCCCATTTCACTCTTCTGGCAAAGCAATAGTCACAGATGACATTCAGGAGTGCTGAATTTTAAGGTCTCTGCATAATTAAGCAACCACAAAATCTTGGCTCAAAAATCTTGGAAACATTTTGTTATCCTTAGGCATTTTGTGCTGGGATAAAAGGCAGATTCTTTTAGATATGTAACATTACAAGAGTAAAGAGATCACAAATGTGCCATAGAAATTGTTCTTCCTTCTTTGCACTGTGCTCAGTATGATTACAACCTATCGTTTAGCTGTTTCATAAACCTGAACATACGGAATTGTACATCTTAGAAAGATATTTTAATGAACATTTACATTTTTCTTCAGTTCAAAAATGTAAATTGTTTAAGCTGCATTCTCCTTGTAATCCAGTTGTCTTGAGGCCAGAGGGTTCAAATGACCAGACAATGATAATTATGACAGGCTGGTACCCACTAAGGTCCTATAGTGAATGTAATGTGGAAAATTAGTAAGAGTTGATTGCATGACAGTTTACATAAAAAAGAGATTCAGGTGGTCTGCTCCACAATAGCATAATTCTTATGAATGAGGTTTAAAAGAAAGATGTTTTATTAATAAGTAGAATAAACATCCTTAACAGCGGTATCTCATAAGTATAAATACTTCTTAGAAGACATGTTGTTACTGAAGCTTACCTTCGGAGTTTAAAAACACATTGAACTTACCTGTGTGAACATGTTTAAGAGTTACAAGACAAATCTGGACTTGTCAAGATCTGAACAGTAGGTACAGTCTGATTTCTTTATCTAATATGTAAGTAAATCCATAAAGTGAGACCAAATCCTTAGTTGACTCTGTGACACTGAAATTTGTGAGCTAGAAGGTTCATTTGCAGGTTTATTTCATTGTTCTTCATTCACCACTGCAAATAATTTGCCTCTGTCATCTCAATAGCCTCTATTATCTTCACCTGTGTGGTGAATTGACCTTTGCTGGCTTGCATGTGACCACCAAACTACTCTCTTAGCCTCCCACCTCAACAGGACAGCTAGAGAGTACAGAGATGGAAAAGCTCATGGGTAAAAATAAGGACAAGGAGATCACATACCCATTATCATCATTGTCAAACCAGACCCAACACGGGAGAATTGGTTGAATTTATTGCAAATGAAATAGTCTGTGATAATTTTGTCTTCATTTCTTACTAAAACACCTTTTCCCACTCCAACATCTTCCTAGTCTCAACTTGAGTCCTTCATTCCTGACTATTCCACCTTCTTCCCCTGGAGTGGCACAGGGGGACAGGGAATGAGGGTCTTGATGAGTCTATAAAGCTTCTCTGTCCCTCCCTCCTCTCATACTTTTTCCTTGTTCCACTGTGGGGTCCATCTCAGTCCTCCAAGAACTGCTCCAACATGGGTCCTTCCCACAGTCTGCATTTCCTCAAGCACGGCTGCAGAGTGGGTTCTTTCAATGGAGTCCTCTGTTGGCTGCAATACAGATATCTACACCACCATGGTCCTCTGTAGGTTCCAGGAGAACAATACATCACCATGGTCTTCTTCACCAGCTGCAGGGGAACCTCTGCTCCAGTGCCTGTGACACCTCCTTTCCCTCCTTCTTCACTGAACTTGGTGTCTGCAGCGTTGCTTCTCTCATGTTTTTTCATGTTTGTGTCAGCTGCTGCACAGCTTTCATTACCCTTTCTTAAATGTTAAAACAGAGACATCAGCAGCACTGTTGATTACCTCAGTTTTGGTCAGTGACAGGGCCATCTGGAAGTGACTCCTCCAAGGGCTGCACTCCCTCTGGGACCACCCTTCTGCCCAGGCTTTGCAGTGTGCTCACAGGCAGCTACACGTTTCCTCCCGCATTCCCTCGGGACTCCCTTTTTGTCAGGTGCTGGGTCAGCACTGGTCGTTGTGGAGCCGGCTGGAACCAGCCATGGCCAGCACGGGGCGGTTCACAGTGTTCTCCCACACAGCTCACCCCTGCAGATCCCTTGCCCATTTTACCCAGTACAGGGTTCCAGGTAGGTACAAGTTCTGTGGGTCTTTGTAGTGTTTTCTCCCAGGCAAAGCTCATATTTGTGGTTCTATCTCAAAAAAGGCAGCTTAGGGGGCAATTTATTCCATTTAACTTCTGCTAGAGCACCATTTAAGCTCCTGAGCTTCCTCACCTTTTTAGCTACAGATGCTATTATTTGATTTATTTTTTTTTTTTCCTGGCTGTCAAATCTGTATAAATTTTATAGCTCTACTGAGCATACAAGGGCAAAGTAAAAGACTTGAGGATATGAATCGTGTCAGTTTATAATAATCCTTGGGTTTATTTTGAATTTTAAATCTGTGAGTTTTACAAATAACAACAGAAAGCCATAGAAGAGAAGACTTCCATATGTCCTCCAGAAATGTTTTATGTCCCTCTCCTCAAAAGCTGGATGAATTTCATGTAAGTCATTAATGACATTAATAATTTTTTCTCTGACTCTGAACATTTGATTATCAAGACTAAGTTAAACTATCTGGATAACCACTTTTTATTTAGTGGAGTGAGAGCACTATTGCCAAGGGGCTTGCTTACGTAGTGAGGAGGTCTTTAAATTAGGTTTAAATTCGTGTTCATGACCAAAGCTTGCAGGTTTACTGGGGAACA
>NW_008616684.1:6560-16642 GCF_000691845.1 Merops nubicus
AGGGAAGCATGCACAGGACAGGAAAATGAGGGATTTTCTTGCCCTCTTATTGGGGAAATGGGGTGACCAGAGACACATCTCAAGTGCCTGTACACAAACGTATGCAACATGGGAAACATTGGAACTATATATTCTTCTATAGCACAATAGCTGGTGCCACAGGAATCCTGCAATACATGTATACAGACTCTCCAGGGAAGGTTGGTAGGGAACAAAAGGAGTAAATGTAGTTTGTACAAAGGAGGGAGCAGAAGGAACTCTGCTAGAAAATGGCATTACCTGTGGAGGTTCTGTGACTGTGTAGTCTACAGCTGTGTTAGTCTGCAAATTTCATCGTTGGATTATTATACTAAAGTCTTTAAAACTGAGCTTAACTTTTTAAGAGACTTTCAACTGCAGCCTATATAGTTTCCTTTCTGTTGCTTGTCTGTAGTACAGCCAATGAAGAAACTTAATAAGAAACACATTCTAAGTCATTTTTTTTTTTTTTTTATTATAACAGTATAGAATGTGCAGAAAATTGCAGAGCTGAGTGTTTATAAAAATATTGGATTAAACACTGGCCAAGTGTGACATTGGAAGTTTGTGAAAGTTGCGGATGGATAAACCAGAAAATTCAAACTTGTAGAAAATTAAGTTCAAAATGTGTTATGAAGCTGCTTCTCAATGTTGTACTCTTTAAAAAAAAAAAATACTGTGTGAATATACAGACCTATAAAGTGGAAAATACTAAGCACAAAATGCTTTTGTATTAATGTTCAAATCACAATAATTCTGAGCTTCATCCCAAAAAATCAGTAAATAATTCTATGTAATTGTTATAGACATATTTTCAAATGTTCATAAAGAGTACCCATTGAAAACATGAAAAACCTTCTGTGATCAGTAGGACAGCTATCTATGTGAGATTTTTCATTTAGAACTTATTTACGACAAACTTTGAGAAGTAACACCAAGTTACTGTCTGGGAAAGATAATCTCGTTCTCTCTACCCTTGACTTTGAATATAAAAGTAATTCATTAAAAATCTTATTTAGGAAACACTGGTAGATTTTTATCACAAAATATTTTTTTTTCTTTTTCCTGTCAGAACTAAGATAACAGCTAAAGGGTTGTGGTTTGGGGAAAATATTTAAAAGTATTAGCTGCATAATTAATTTCCATTTCTAGTCTACTGTACTGAGTCAGATAGTCATGGACTGTTTCAGAAGGATGTAAAAATTGATTTCATTTAGAAACATCTGGAAATATTTAGAATTATGCTTCAGTTTCCATATCATTATTTTATGGCTGTAAGTGGTTAATTTATTTTTAATGTATGATAAATACAGTGTGACAGAGAACTACATTTTCCAGGGTCCTCATTTTCTTCAGTTACCCACCAGAAATTTTATCAATTAGAGACCAGTAATTAAGGCAGGAGCTGAGCCTCAAAGCTGTAGATGGTTAGAGTTTGTGTAGACAAATATATATGTAATTCATTTATAGTTTATATAGTTTTATAGTTATAAAAAAAATAGTTTGTATAGACACATATATATGTGCATGTGTTTGTCATGCAGAAACAAGTATTTTTTTACACTAATAGGATCAATAGTTAGTGTTATGTGTTTGCCTGTATTAAATTCTACTGAAGACCATTGGAGATTCTCATAGAATTGATTGTTTTCTCATGCAAAGAACTTTTCTGATCCTCAGATGAAAGGTAGTTGTTAATGTGTACATTTAAGGTCAACAAGTAATATGACTGCAAAATGCTTTAAAAGGGATTGGTATGGCGCTGAGTTCTTTAGATTGCTCAGCTAATTTGTCTGAAATAAGACTATCTAAAATTTGAAAGAGCAGACAACAGTGTGACTGGGATTGTACCTGAATTACACTGTGAAGACTGTGCCATGAATTTCATAGTCTGTGTAGCTAAGATCAAGGTATAGGGGTATCCCTGCAGGTCCTTCCAGGTTTTCTCAATGGGTCTCTTCAAAAGTAGCTTGGCTTGCCCAGAACTTACATTGGCTGTTGTAAAGACCATAATTTTAACTTGGCAAGTTGCTATAGGCTTTTTTTTCTTTGTAGTGTATTGTGAATAGATAACAGATGTTTGCTACTCTGTGATGAGCTGAGTTATGCACTTTAGCTGTTTGGTACACTATAAATATCTAGACAGATAACATGATGTGATACATTGTGTACCAGATTAAAGCTTGATCCACCATGCAATCTCATTGAATTCTCATTGAAATCCATGAATTTGCATAGCCTATAAATCACTGATAACATTGCCTGTCTTTGATCATCTGTCTTCTTGAAAATCACTGTTAAATATTTATATAACGTTATTGTGAATATCATTGAAACATACAAGAATAAACAGAAAATTACATTTAAATAAGACTAGCTGGGAGAATGTATTCTCCAAATTTATTATGAGAAACGAACAATGAACAACAAACCAGGAAGATGGTTAGAAAATAAAATATAAAATTTTATTAAATTAATTTTAATCAGAAATTATTTAAACAGGTACTCATTTCACATTAAACTTTTCATGAGCATTTAAACAGTTTTTTAAAAAAGCTACATGAATCTATGTATATAAATAAAAGTCTATGCACCCCAAAAGAAAAACAAAACAACCAAAAAAAAAAAGCTCTCAAACCCTTTGTACTCTCATAATTGTCGCTCACATCAAAATATCAGTGATACTCTCTCTGCATAAGACCTCTTATGCATATTCAAATATAGATCTTCATTTGAATTCATAATACTTTGAAAAGGTTTTCTAAGCCAATTCCCCACTTGCATATCACTTTGAAAAATCTTTCCTTTCAGCATATGGTTAAGATCAGAGAAGCATGTTTGGAAAAATGACATCTTGACAGTCTGTATATTTTTTTGCATTTATGCCTTTGTATCACCTTTGTGAACAGGTTTGATAATTTTTTACAATATGTGGCAAAATAAGTTTTATTTAAAAATATGGAGTAAGAATTTTAGAAGTAGATTTATTTTTTTACGTCAGCAATATTAGCTATATATTTGGAATTTCATAATGCCAAATTCTATCAAGTCTTAACCAAAGCGTTGTTTTCAATTGTCTTCTCACCGTTCCTGTGAATGTTTTTCTCCACATTTGGCAATTGGAAATTAAAGTCAGGAACAAATACATGATTCTTTCAAGGCGTGTAGGTGCTTAACTGCTGTTTAAGTGTTACTTTTTGATTGCAGTGATTATAGTGTTAGGCACTTCAGAATTTTCTGAGGACTTCTGCCTTGGTGGTTTGACAGAGGTTCAGAAAGTTGTGGAAAGGCAGCGAAAGAGAGAGATTCTCATGGCTCTGTACGGAAAACACTGCAAACATTCTTTCCTCTCTTCCTTGTTCACATACTGTTACTGGGCTTGTTGCACGTTGATAAAGATAGCCCACTGTTAGTCTTCATGATTGTTCTCTTACCGGTTATTCTTTTGTCTGTAATGTTTCATAACTGACATCTAAGCAATTATGCTGTTTCAGTGTGTTAGAAACACAGGTCCTGAAGTGGATTGCACAGAAATAATTACTACATTGTCTTTTATTTGTCAAAGTCTTACGTACTATGAAGTGAATGGTAGAAATGCTGTCAGCTTCAGTGTTTGTCAATTGACTTGAAGATCAATTCTTTTTCCCAGTGGCTTAACAATTTAAGGCACAAAATGTTTTTTTAGGGGATTAATGTTTGTTAGCCTTCTCCCAGATGTGAGCTTTTACTTATGAGGATCTTGCTGCAAGACTGGAACCAAATAAATCACAAGCAAATGATATCGTAGATGGAGGAATATAAGAACACAGCACAGTATTTCTGTTACGTTTGGAGCTAATGCTTGCTTTACAGGGGCTGAGACACTATCTGGTGTGCTCTTGGATGCAGCATTTAAATGTAGTTAGTATTTTATGTGTTGCAAATTTGCTACATGAATCAGAATAAGATACATGATTTTTCTGGTCTTTTCTGATGGCAGCAAAATTATATTTTGGCAAAAATCTCTAAATGGATGTGGCTCAAAGAGCAGACGTGCACATCGACACAGCTTGTTCTTTTAAATGCATGCACTCTATTCTTTTAGTTTCTAGTAGAGTATAGCAAAATTTTCAGTGAACAGGTTTTTTTTTATATTGCTAGGAACTAGGGTAGGTTTATCTATAATTTATTTGTGACAGTAAAAAAAAGAGTTCTGTAGTACAGTATTTTTCAAAACCACTTCTGTTTTTGAGTCTGAGAGAAATCTATTCCAAAGTCTTTAATCTTGCATGATACTTCTGCTTTTCTGCTTTTAACTTGTTACATGAGCTGAAAAGCTTTCACATGATACTATTTGTCTTTCCAGTTTCCATAAATTTCAGTAATTTAATGATGAAAATTTACTTGTAAAAACTTTTTCAAAACAGTACTTGATAAAACGTATTTCAATCCATATTTTAGAATTAGTATACAGATATTTCAAGAATTGTTGAAGCAGTATGATGCCCATTTTTTAAATGAAAAATTTTAATACTGTGAGCTAACAAATTATTCTCCGAATTGTTCTTAATGCATGAAAACAAAACATTTACCTTTTTCATATATTTTTTTATACCTTTCACAATAAAGGAATTGAACATGTGACATGATGACTTTCCTCAGTTTTGTTGTACATAGTGGATGCTAAGTACATTGGCTAAATAGTAAGATTAAATACAATATACTTCAGTTTTTCTATCTGGTTGTACAGTAATTTAGTAGAATTTTTACGAGAAAAAATCTGATATTGTAAAATCCTAAACTACTGTAATGAAGAGGTTTCTTACAATAATTAAAATTTTTATTTCTGTTAGAATTGAATTGTGTGTGTGAATTCTTTAAAGCTTTTTTTTGGTAATGTTATATTAATGAAAACTTTTTTTTTTTATCTTTGTCATTAGTTTTTCAGTGATATTGATTGTTTTTTTTCAGGCTCTAGCGCAAGGTTTTTTTTTTTGTTTTTTTTTTTTTTTATGATAGCACTCCAAATAAGCAGAAATAAGAATTGCTTTTCAGGTATCCATCAAACATTTGGATAATGAACTGAACAAGTAATGCTATGCAGCATTTCCATTTAGTAACATGGTATTTCTGTGCAAGTTTTTGAAGGTTATTTCCATTTCTGAAAGAAGCAGCACTACATCCAGAATCAATTTGATTATCTCACAGAAGAAATTTAGACATAAGAGCCTCAAAAACAATTTTTGATTTATTAGGCATATATACACTGTGAAGACAGAAGATACACATCAGTCATATTCTTACCTTACCGAATGAAACCTGTGAATCACTATTTGAGAACTTTTTATCATAAAATTAGTTCTTTTAGTGTTAGGAGTGATTTTGTAAATCTCCAATATTTACCTTGTTTATTCAGCATAACACTGTATCTGAGATCATTATTGTATCAGAGACAGATACTCTGACCAGGTTCTTTTACATATGCCACATGTGGAGGTTGTAATGTTTAATATCAAATTTACCTATTTAAAGATAGTTGTTGTTACACATGACTTCTAATTTAGCAGAGAGCTACAAAATATATTGCATAAGAACACAAATGTTGGTTACACTTAGCAAAATATGGCAAATGCAATATATAGTTTTATCACAGTATCAATGTGGTTCCCGATATGGTATCTATAATATGATTACCATCACAATGCTGGGCACCCCTGCTCACTGGAAGGATACAAGTGTTGAAGCCAGCTCAAACCCATTCCTCTCTTTGCAATTCTTTGATTAGCTGTCTTGTTTTTGTATTCTATGTTGGGCTGAGCCAAATATTCACTCCCGCTATGCTGGTATGGCTAATTTGGGGAGGCATTCATGCTCTTAGTGAACCCAGGGAGAAGCATTTCCAACAGCAGTTAATTCACCCAACTATTGGCAAGTGTTTATCCAATACAAGGGCCACCCTTTGGTCCTCTTTATATTGAGATGAAGGTCAGATGCTTTGCAATATCTATGCTTAATGACACCCTGCATTATTCCTTTCCCATCGACCTTTTCCATCCCCTCTGAGCCTTCCTCCATTTCTGAGTTTTATCGGTGTATTCACAACCAGTGAACAATTGGTTGTGATAATTGGCCAAACAGTTTCAGATTTATTTGCATATCATGAAATATGTATTTCTATGGACAGATTTGAAATATTTGATCTATTAAAACTTACACCCATTAAAATGACTGTGATGTAAATATTTTAATTGTGCAAGTGCCTTACATCTGGCATTTGGAAAATCACCAATGAATGGCTTTGGTTTGAAAATTGATTAGCTGTTTGAAAGCTGGAAGAAAAGATTATTGGAGGACAAATTTAGACATCACTAGATGTTTTCTAAAGAAAATGTTAATACAGTTAGCATAATATGAGTAGGATTCTTATGCATCTTTTCTCAGTGTAATGTGTTTGCTGCATATCATGCATCAGACCACCTATGACAGGGATTAAACTCAACTTGCCTTATGGACACAGTAATGAAATTTTTGCATGTTATTGTTAAGTGAGTGAAACAATGCTAATCAGAGTAATAAATAGGTTGTGAAAATATGTTCTTGTACAAGTATAACTTTTAAATGATTGAAATATGAAGCAATTATTTGCAGCAGTATTCATAGTCTAACATGTTAGAAACATCAAGCAATTTTATACATGAAAGGTAATAAACTCCTGTTCTCAAGAAGAAAGTATACATTCTAGAGGGTGATTTTAATGACATTTATATACTTTTTTTAACAGCTGAGGATGCATGTGGAGGAACTATGAGAGGATCCAGTGGTATCGTCTCAAGCCCCAATTTTCCTAACGAATATCATAATAATGCGGATTGCACGTGGACAATTGTGGCAGAGCCTGGGGATACTATCTCACTCATATTTACAGATTTCCAAATGGAAGAAAAATATGATTATTTGGAAGTAGAAGGTTCTGAACCACCTACAATATGGTAAGTCAACTATTGCAATTTTTATGTGAATTTTTATGTCAGAAAGTGAATGGCATGGAGGCTTTTCAGCACAGAGCTGGAGAAGGTAGTGTTGGTCACACCTGTTGGTCACAGATTCTATATGTGAGAAACGCTTAAGGATTTCTGCACAGAGAACTGTGTGTGTGGTCTCATGATATAAAATGTGCTGGGGGTATGGCTGCTATTACTCTCATCTAGAAATTTCCATCCTGATCTGTAAGGTACAACACCCTGTGTTGAGTAGCCACAGCACTTTTTGGTTTGGGTTTTATTCCAAATATGCTACCTTTAGAGAGAATTTCTGCTTTTTTGCTCATTGACTTGTCAGTCTATCAAAAATATTGTTAATACTGCTATCTGCCATTCTTGATCTCTGAGTAACTGTGTCATGTAAAACCAACAGAACAAACAGCAAAGAACCTCATTCAAGATCAGGTTCAGTTAAGTATTAAAAATAAGTGGTGCATTCTGTGGTTTCCTGGCTTGGTAGTTTTATAGTAACAGAATCTTTCTATTCAAAAACATGAATATGAGAAATCCTTGTGTTTGTTATATAAGTTTAAATATACTACTGGTTCACGCAGAAGAGGATGTATATAAAGCCATAAGTAACAGTGATGATCTTCATTAAAGCTTTTAGCTGGTTCAGAAAACTTTATGATATTTCTGCAGAACAGAGACATTTGAACAATGGATGATAGAATACACTGTTGGCTAGGACTATTAAAGCCATTACAGTCTGGTTTCCTTATTATCAGTAAAAAGAAAATCCACCAATCATAACATAGATCAAATAAATGAAATTATTTTTAATTTTATAATAAAAAAATTCACAAATTAGAGAATTAAATTGTTTTGGAAACAATCTCAATTTCAACAACTGATGGTAAGTAATATTCCTTACTAGTTCAGGGTCTAGTAGAAGCCTATACATTAAGGCTCATTTTTAGCAAAGAGTATTTCATAATTTTAGTTAATTCATACTGCCACCTACATAGTTAATTACCTGTATTAGAAGTATTACTTAATTCTCATTGAGATTTCCAAGCTGTTAAACTGAAATCTTTTGAACTAGCTGTCAGCTAAAATAATTTTTAAACAATAATTTATAACAATTATTAGTGAGATAGCACCATTGACGTGCAGACAATGAATCACTGCAGTAGCTAAGTGTTCATTCTGTTGCTCTTGAATCTATTTCATGTATTCAGTCATGAGCTTCAAGCAATATTCTTTTTTTCTGGAGAAGGCTTTTGTTATGTTTAGATGATATAATAAAATTATTTTATATATGGAAATTCTCATCTGTTTACAAACAAAAAATTACAATGCTAATTTAGTAATTGCTCATGTAGAGAAGCAGATTGAGAACATATTCTTTTTTTAGCTTGTCATTTATATTCCCTAAATTAGACTAATATATTCAATTATGCGAAAGTATCCCCCTCATATGTTAGGAAAAAATAGATTTGGAAAGCTTAATTAACCACAATTTGTTAATTAGATTTACAGTGTTAATACTTTATTATCCCCTTAGACTATAGTTTGAGGTTTAATTCAGGATGTCTTGGTTTCTAAAATCTACATAGAAATACTCCTTTAAAACTAAAACCAGGCTCTTGATGTTTAATTCTGGAAAACACCTAGTACATAATTTGTAAAATTACTAAAAATTAATTGGTTGGTCTGGATAGTAAGTAGTATTACAAGATCATTCTTAAATATTACACATCGATTTTTAAAAAAGCCCCTCCAACTTTTCTTCTTCTGCACATCTGCTGTGCAACAAAATGTCAGTACTTTTTGGTTCCCAGCAAAACAAAGAGCTAGAATGTACACCAAGTAGATAGTCAGGGGTTTACCACGAGACAAGGCTTGAAATTCTTCATGAAGTGCTAATTCTCCATAGTCTTCCAGTTAGTTATGCCAAGTCTTTTTAAAATAAAAACTTGATAGACAATTTTCATTTAAGTAGTGGGAAAAAACTGCATAGATGTCCTTCAGGGTTTTTGTTGTCTGATGTCAAGGGCTGAGTTTCATGTTTGCTAACTTGAATGAAGGTATTTGAGGTAGGTTTGTTTGTTTTAATTTTGGAAATGAAACTGAGACAAGAGGATGAATTTGAGGAAACTGTTTCCCCCATTTTCTCTCAACAACAACAACAACAAAAAAAAACAAAAAACAAAAAACAACCCTGAAAATAAATGAGTTCTAGTGAAATGTTCTTTTTCACCTAAGTGAAAAGTTAGGATTTGAGACATCCATTGATGAAAGAAGTATCAATACCATTATGGGATGATCTGTTTAGCATATGGGAGTGAAGAGTTGAATATTTTGAGAATATCTGAACATGTAAGAGTTTTCTAATTCTTTCCTCTAGGATAATTTGGTTGCAATGTTTCAGTCTCTTATTTTCCTGGTGGTAACTTTTAGTTGAATATTTAAGAATCGCTAAGCAGAAAACTGGTATGATTCTCTGGCCTGCTTTGACACGGGTGTCCTGGATTTCAGCACATACTCTAGTCCAAATTATTAAGACAACTGTTAAGACTCTTGTTAAATTGTGTAGACAAAGTGGTAGAACCTCATTCCCACAATATTCTATGATGTGTTTAGAACAGTCTCCTGATGAGAGCAAGTGAGGATGGGAAGTATGTATTTCACACTGTCCTAGGCAAAAACATTAAACCTGTATCTTTCATATTTGATTACCACCTTAATTTGGATGTTGTTGAAAAACTAATTGACAATATGTCCTCATACGTGTCTGGAGAGCTTGGCTATTACACCCAAAAAAAAAAAAAATCAAAGTTATTAGACTAACTGAACTTAATTATAAGTTTTGAATTAACTAATGCATTTTTCGTAGATGGACTGGAAAGCGATAGAAAATAATTGTTGTCAGAATGTATGTGCTCAGAGCTCTCAATTCAGAGAACTGCTGTAGTCTCAGTAAGGATCACAAATTGTTTTCAAGGAACACATAATTATACAATTTTAAAATTATTTGTTAACTTGAAGGTGGGCATTAATATGAAGGTGTTTGAGATTGTAGCAGTGAAATATTGTAGGGAA
>NW_008616684.1:16659-37086 GCF_000691845.1 Merops nubicus
ACTTCAATTCCATCATGACATAAACTCCACAGTTTTCAGCTCTGTTCTCTATGGGTGAAAGTGTATATATAAGAAAATCTTTGTGTAGTGTTCTAACATTTGACCTACTGCTGCAAGATTCATACAAAACAATAGGATACCTAAGTACTCTGTTATGAAGGATGCATTTGAAATAAAATGTAATTAATCCTTTTAAAACAAGATAACTCATCTCACATATCTCTTATTGATAGTGTTCATGGGTATTTCACAACATTTCCTATTTAATTTTAAAAGGTTTTGTCTGAGATACTTAAAATCCTCCTGATCCTTAAAATAAACTTCTTCAAGATAGTCTGTTAGCTTAAGACTCCCTTGTAGATTGTATGGATAAGAAATATTAAGAATTAAAAAAATATAGGTCATTGGGTTGCTAAATGAGAATTTATTCCAAGTGAACAGTTATTTTTTTTTCTTATCAATTTGGGTCTATCCTTGACCTGGCAACATTCCTGATGAACTGTTCAGTGGATATGATGTATGCCTATTCAGGTTTTTGTGTTGTGTTTTTTTTTTTTTTTTTTTTATATTGTAAACTTAATTTGTTTACTCTTCTGTATAGTGGAGCTAAGAAATTTAAAGAGCACATTTTATATATTACACATTTATAGCAATCATAATTTCCCTGCAAGATTTTTGTGAAGTCATTTTGCTTTAGAAAGAAAAATTATGATTTATGGAGGCTGGAAGCTCAAATAAAAATATGATAAAACATTTAGTCTTAAATAAATAATACCAGTGTACTTATAGACACATAGCTTTAAACACAGCATTCTTGAATTTTGTGGTAGATTTTCTTTTACATTTTGTAAGAAGATAACTATGTTTTAACTGCAAGTGTCATAGTACTGTCCTTGCTGGATTTTCCTTCTTTTGAGTCCCAGCTTAAAAACTTTGTTAATGAAGTTTTAAATATTAGTGATTTGTTTAAGAAGGGGTTAGACAAATAATACACAGTGTTGTATAGAGAAAAAAATATGCTTAACTAAATATTAATAAATAATAAGCTTTATGGTAAATAAACTAATGGTAATGTACCTCTAAATTAAATAAATTTTACCTAGAAAAAAAAAAAATTATGGATTTTTGGTGATGTTGTACCATGGTATTGCAGTAGCATCTGGACATCATTAAGAATAGACATTTTTGATCAATAAATGCTCATATTTGGAGTTCAGTGTCTGATAGTAGCAACAGCATTTGCTGAGGAAAAGTGTAGAAGACACCAGGATGATATGGTGCCCTTTCCCCTTGTGCAGACTTCCAGCTTCTGTAATGATTTAGGAACTTTTTGAATCAATATTTGCCTTAAAATTGTGTGTTAAACAACTGTAAATAGATCTTTCTTTTGTTGATTAGTCATTTTTCAAAGTTCCCTGGGAGTACCAAATGAAGGGTGTTTTAAAGTCCAAGCAGGCAATATTAGTGAGTTCCCACACAGCCATACATTCTTTAAAATAACCTTAACTGATGTATCAGTCATAGCTTTTCTCTACAGGAGCTGTATCATCCCTTTCTTTTCATTCATCCATATATATATATAAAATTTCTTCCTTTTTAGCATTTTAATAAATTCCCTAAAGTAATGAAGCATATCAGCCTGTGTCTTTCTCCTCACTTTGAAATAACTCAGCTCCTCACTTCCCTCCCAAATCATGGATACCTGGTCAGCAATGCTGTGTAAGGATCACAAAAATTTCCTCAAAATTCCCCTTTTCCTGAGACTGAATCAGGTACAGATGTGGGATCAATATGTTTGTTCTAGGTTCCACCTCAGCTGACAGTATGAATAAGAATGTTTGGCTCATCTTCACTATTCATAATGTAGTCATTGATCACTGTTTCAGATGGCACTGTGCATTTTGATAACACCACACATTTTCTCATGCTTGTCACCTTCATATCATGTTGTGAAAATACTGCCCTGGAGGTCTGCAGCACACACAACAACAGCACATTACCTCAGCTGTTTAGAGCAGTAAGAAGAGAAGTAAATGTATCTTAGAAAAATGGAGATGAGCCCAGGAGATATCTTGTGCAAGTGTTACCCAATCTGAATGTTGTGTGTTCACTCTAGTGGAGTCTTAGGTAGTGGCAGTTTGTATTTATGGCCTGATGCTCTGGGATCATTCCCTGGGACAAGTGGTTTTAGCACTAAAGACCTTCTGTAATATGTGGAATATAAAGTCTCTCACTCTCATATTCCTCAATGATAGTTTTTCTAAAATACGTGACATCTTATGTGCCATTTTCTATGCCTTTGCTGTCATTTGCAGTTTAATGATGGTGGAAATTAGTATTTCCTGACTCTTAATCCCATTATATTAGTGCTATGAAAGAAAAAAATGTTTAACATTCAGTGCTTTGCAGAACTTGTAAGCAATATTAGTGAAAAATGCATCAATTAGTGTTATTGAAAAGCTAAGTGAGGATAAGCAGACAGATGATAGCTATTATGGAAAAAAATTTTATTTCTTTTTTTTTTTTTTTTTTTTTTCGGAGGGAGGGAAGATGCAGTCAATTCACGTTAGAGATCTACATGGTAATTTTTAATTGCCAGTTCAGTTACAATAGAAATTAACCTTCAGGAGGCATTTAAAAATTAAGTGTACTGTTGTTGACGATTAACCTACAACAGACGCATGCCACAGGTTCTCAATCATGTCTTTATAACAAAACAGTGATGTGATTTATGCAGGCATCCTGTGTCTGAATAGGTTAGATTTATTTTCAGTCAACATATATCATCAGATGATGCTTGTATGTAGGCTACAGAGGAAAACCTCTGCCTGACATAAATATGGCAGCACAGGGATATACAATCACACTTCAGTAGTACAAGTACCAGTGAAAATAATAATGTGCTGGAGAACAAAACAAAACGGACAAGAAGCAGAAGTGTTCATAAGTAAAGATTGAAATGGGGGGAAAAAACTCTACCTCAGGCCCAGCAATTGTTTTCTTGAAAAATCACTTCAAATTAGAAAGCACCAAGTCTAATTGCCTTTTTTTTTTTTTTTTCATTAATGACAGCTGGTGACACTGCTGTAGATATTGTAATTGTTTTCTCATTAGTTACTATATAGTTTTTAAAACTGTGTTTAATGTTCAGAAGAAGGATTAAGGAAAGTTATGTTTGTGACTAATACGATCCTAACAAGGATTTAAATGCTCCAGGTGATAGAAACCTTGCAATCTGATACAACTGAGTTCAAATTTAAAGAATAGTGGAAAAGTTGATACTACTAACACAGGAAAAATGCCTTCAGAAAAATGTTGCCATTGTAATGAAATAGATGGAAAAAAAAATATTCAGTTAGTACTGCAAACAAAGTGTAGTCATGAAAACCTGCTGAAAAGTGATTGGCAGAGTATTTGTTTACTGATATTGGAGAGAATTATTTTTTTATTGGATTTAACTGAAAAAACTAAAATTAAAAAAAAAAAAAAATTATTTAACTGCAAAAGCAGCCAAGTTTTTTGACTGCCTAAGTCCTTCTCTCCTTCTAAAACAGTCAGCAGAAGATAACAGAGATAATTCTGTAACTGTAGAACAGGTTAAACAGAAAGTCAAGAATAGGAGGAATACTAATGATAAAAGTCTTTGCTGCTCTGAGTCTTTGCTAACCCATGCATTGTGTATTATACTTTTCATCCTATTTTTATGAAGGACTGAGAACAGAAATGGTTTGCTTTCTTGGAAACAAAAGCTTTCCACAGAAACTAGGTAATTGTGCCCTTTGGTGTTTGCCTCTGTGGTCTGATTCTGAACGTGGCGGGTCAGCTTCTCCCCCGTGGCATTTCCATAGGGTCATTCAGGGCAGGCCAGGAAGCACAGTGCGTCCCATCACGCGTAGGGTCAGGCCAAGTGGTAGTATTACGAGGGGAAATGGCTGCAGTGGTTGTGAAGGTTAATGGCATGTTTTTCATCGTTCTGTTGTGCGATTCCATTTGGTAACCACCATTTGAAAAGGACTATGAAACTGACTTTACATCTGGTACTCTCAAAATGCTTGCTGAAACATGAATGAGGTTTGAATCTAAGACAGGAAAGAGATATCAAATCACATGTTTGACAGTAGAGATGGAGGCTCCTCTGTCTTATTTTGTACTCTATGTACTTGTGTGTTTCTGAAGAAACAGAAGACCCTTCCATGGTACCCTGTTCTAGTGGTTTTTTTGTTTGTTTGTTTGTTTTTTTTCTGCATTCATTTTTCAGATTGTACTTCAAAGTGCAGTGTACAAGCATGTCTCAAACTTTTCAGGCAGAATAGACATATGTAGCTGTGATGAAAATCTCAACTCTGCCACTTAACAGTGAAGACCGTGCAGTTTATACTTTTTTTAAAAAACAGACACATTTAGTTACATTGTGACATTTGCAATAAATAGACTCAGTCCTTAGTAAAGGGGGAAAATGATTTTAAGAAAATCTCATATCCATGGAAATACAAATCCAAGGAATGTGTAAATCAAGACTTTAATCCTAGAATTCAATATGCTATGTATGCATCTCCATAACTAGTTTGTAAGAGAAAGCAAGAAAGTGTGATAAAATCTTAGGATAATTCAGCATAGAAGGGAACTCGGGAGCCATATAGTTCAACATACTGCTGAAAGCAGGCTCAGCTCTGAGGTTAGACAAAGTCACAGAGGACTTTATCCAGGCTGGTCTTGAAAACCAGGTGGAAGACAACCTTCTTCAAGGCCTCACTACACTTGTGGGATAAAAAGCTTTTCCTTTCTTTTTTTTTTTTTTTTTTTTTTTTTTTTTTTTTGTCTGATTTGGAAATCATTGTTTACAATCAGAACCAACACACAAGAATTTATTACCTCCAAACATCTCTTTGAGGCCCAAATATCTCTTGTGGTCACTTTTCTCATGGATAGGCTGTAGTATGACCTTTCCTCTGGGCAAACTGGCTGACTGGGCAAGTTAGCTGATCTGGCCAGTCCTAGCTGAAGAGTTGAAGACGCATGCTGGAGTCCTTCTATATGCTGGCTCATGTCCCACTCCTCTTATGATGTTATGTACAAGGCCATATTAATGAATCATCCTGTCTTTCTCTACACTATAATAAGCTAATGCTTAACTGGTACATATAATTTGTTACTATAGAATAGAGTCAAGCCTAGGTGACACATTATTTGTTACATTGGAATACTTCTGTCAGGCATGGAGTTAAGCATAGTCACAGAATCACCTTGGCTCATGATGGCACAAATGAACACTTTACATGGCCACAAAGCGATATTGCTAGTCAAAACATGATTCCACTCTTACTTCCAGCTCATCCCCTACCTCATGTTGGCTCAGGCCATTACATAGTCAAAAAAGAACTGCGCCAAGAAGTGGTACAGATAAAAACTTTTTTTCTTCCTGTGTTCACCACTAGGTAATACAAGGGAATGTAGAATTGGTTCCTAAAGGAGTAAGTCTACTTTATTGTCAGAAAAAAAGCCTGAACTGTTTTCTTCTCATGTGTTATAGATTGAATGATAGCATCCATGCAAAGATTTACGTTGTGTTTGTTTGGTTTTTTTTTTTTTTTTTCCCTCTTACATTCAGTCACTTCACAGGGTTAGCTGATGTCCTTTATATTTTTCTACTGTATCCTTTGTTTATTATATTCCTGTGATGGTATACATTTTTTTTGTTCTGTTTAACTTACATGTTAGGAAGACAGTATTTAATAGTTGTACAGTTTAGATATATCCTGGTGGTTAAGTGTATTTCTCTTGAAGAAACATTTCTGAAGCTGTTCCTAATTTCCAACCTTTCCTACATTCTCTAGTACTGCAAAAGTGAACATTTGTAAGCCTTTTCTGAAGATATTTTAATTATTCTGATGGGACTTTTTTAACATGAATGAAGTTATTCTCATCTGTAGTCAATCAGATATCCAATAGAAGCTTTCAAATGAGTAGTTACACATTGATGGGCTTTTAACATCCATTCATCTCAGCAGAAATAGGATTATACTGTATTCTTTCCTAAAGTCATACCAATGTTTAGAAACAAATTGAAACATAATACTTATGAGTCTTCATATAGTAGAAGAGTACTCAAGCTTTTTAACTGTATGTGAAAAGATTTACTGACTACTCTTTTTGTTTCCATGGCATCCTTTAACCCTCCTTGGATGGAGCAGCTTAAAGTGCTTCCAGTATTGCTTATTTGTAACTCTGTTATGTGTAAACCAGATAAATAATAGTCTAGACCTAGAGCACTTTTCTCACAAATACTTAAAAATCATGATGAGTAATAAAACCAAGCAAATGCAAGAAGAATCTAGAGTCTAACTCAGCAGGTTCTGGAAGAATTATAGACAGGAATATGGCTTGATAATTTAATAGGGGACACTTTCACTGTGCTTACTCCAGTGGAATACTGCACTTCTTTTGATGCAGTCATTTACTATTGTCTCAGGATGGCAATTGCTGGAGTAGTGAGGGAGACTGATTGCTCTTGTCTTGACTGAAACATCAGTGATTGAACTGGTAAATCTTACAAGTAAAGCTGAAACAGCCATATTTTATGTTGCATGAGATGTATGGTGAGGGAAATAAAGCAGAGGATAACACATCTCAAAAAAAAAAAGGCAGGAAATTAAAAAAAAAGAAAAAAAAAAGAAAACCAAACCCACAAAGCAATAAAAAAAAAAAAAAACAAAAAAAAACCAAAAAAAACCCACCACCACCACCACCAGAAAAAAATAAAACATGACCAACTCATAGCCAAAACCAATCTAAAACCAAAACATGTAAATGTTCCATTTGCCTTTTCAGAGTAATTAAAACTTCCTGCTTCCTTATCATGTGCTCTGAGTCCTTGACATGGTCTTTGTTTACTTTGTTCCACAAAATAAGTAATGGGGTGTGGGATAACAGTATTTGCTGCAGAGACAATCTCAAATCATTCTTGTTACTAGACTCTGGATGAAAATCATTAGTGTATTTTGTACATTGGGTAAGCTATATGTGTTCACAGTTCACAGTAACAATTTGAACACAGGAATGAAACCCTTTGCATTCATGATTAAATCCTGACAAGATAAAACATTGCTTATATGGGGCCTACAGACTACTTGGAACTTCAGATATTGCTGCCTTTTTTTTTTTTTTGGCACTGTCCATCTGTTTTGCCTGCGAAAATCGACTTTAGGTGATTTAGGGTGCAAATTCACTTATAAAATGAACCAGTAAATAAACCAAACTGTTAGGCATCCTGTGAGCCTGTTAAAGCAGTTTCTTCATATTAAGTATGACACAATTTCAAACCAAATTGCCAGAACAATTTTTAATAATTATATACCATCCAGTAATCAGCTCACTGGTCACAACCCACAGCTTCCTGGTCATGACAAGAACAGTCAGTAAAAAGAAAATAAGTCATTCACGTATGCTTACTATATTTTTATTGCTTCTGCATGTAGTTGGTCATGCAAGTAAGTGAGAAAAAAACAAAACAAACAAACAAAAAAACCCCATACAGCAAAATGCAACATTCTATAGCTTTGAAAATGAGCCTTGAACAAATGATTTATTCTCAAAACATTCCAAATTTGAAGTTAAAAAACCTATTCAAGTAATTGTGCCAGTTTCAATTACTATTTATATCCCAATGTTAAGACAGGAGCAATACTTCTAATGTTTGTTTGTTTGTTTGTTTTTTTCTGGTTTCATCTTCCAAACAATTAGAAATTCCTATTGGACTTTTCTTCCACATACTAAAAACCTATTATGAAGCTATAGAAGATATAGAAATAACTTCATTAAGCAAACTCCTAGTCTTTTGGTTAAGTAGACTCTTTGGATCTGTGTGAGATCCAGTAAGTAGATTTCTGGAGCCTTCACATCTCTTGATCAGCATTTCCTGTTCCCAGACTTAGAGCATTGGACTGATATATTTGAATCAGCAGAAAAACTACCTACCACACAATATATAGTCTCTCATCCATGAGACATGTAATACAGGTTCTGACATCTTTCATGTGGACATATTGCAATGCCATACAAATTTCTGTGTAGTAGCTGACACCATGTCTTTCAAGAAAAGTCCAACCAACCTTGAACTGAAGCTTCCAACTTTTTAATGAAACTTTCTGATGCTAAATAACTTACAGAATTTGAGATTCATTCTCAAAATAAAGCCATCTTTGTGTGTTTTTTGGGTGGTGGTGATGGTATTTTGGTTGTGTGTTTTGTTATTGTTGTGGTGATGCTGCTGTGTGGTGTGGTTTTTTTTGTTTTGTTTTGTTTTGTTTGTTTGTTTCATTTTCCAGAGTGTTAATTATAAACAGAAGTTCCTTAAAAAGATGGAATTAAGAAGTGCTACAGTGTGGAGTGCAATTAAAGCTAGTTCAGTTTACACAATGGGGTTTTGTAATGCTTTTCAACGTCTTGTATTTCTGATACTTAATTTTTCTTTAGCTGCATCCTGAAACATAGAACATAGATTTAAATTTTAGTGTCTCATGATTCAGGACAGGAGTATCTGGCATGGTGTTCAGACTGAAAACTGATGAAAACCAACTGAATTGTTCAAGAGAATATGTATATATAGTTTCTGCTAAAAAGATCTATAAACATACACTCTTAACTGAAATCTGTGTCTAAGCCTGAAAGAAATTAGGAGTAGGATGCCACTAGTATTTGCTAGTGGGGAGAACAATACGGCAGCCAACTGCCGTAATGACAAAAAATTGTCATTTTTTAAGGTATTGCATCAAATGGACCATAAAAGGAGGTAGAAGTACTGTATCAAATATTTACATACAGTAAATATTTACATACAGTCAATCGAGAAATAAAAAGATGGATTTTTTACAATATATCCATCAGTATTGTATTTATATGGATATGTTATATGAAAAAAAATACTTAATACAAAATATAATTCTACTTACCCTCTTAATTACAAACTAATGCAAAAAAAAGACTCAGTGTTGTCTCTAGATATGTAAAGTACTTAGTTGGGAAAATTAGTAGAAAGGGCAGTTACTGGTTAGTCTCTGCAGGTTACTTTGTGTTGCATCTTAGATGACAGTTCTAGGCCTGGTAACAAGTATTTTTGCTATATAGTGGAATAAGATGGTGAAATGAGAATTATGCATAAATATTGTTACTGACACTGAACTGTGCAGGGTTGCAGGCTCTCTAGAGGATAGAAGCATACTTCAAAATGATGCTGGCAAAATGAACATGCCTATGTCATCAATATGAAATTTACTTCAGGCATGTACAAAATCCTGTAGACTAAATGAAGAAGACAAAGGCGTAAATATGAAATAAGGAGTAAATACCCAGGCAGACAAACAATAATACCCAGTGTAAATACATCAGGAAAACACAAGAAGTAGTAACAACAAACATTAGTGAACAGCATGTCCTTGTGTGCACTAGTCACCTAATTGCGTGTACGTGTGTGGGCATCCTTCAGTGTGTGCAAAGGTAAATTCTTCTTACACAATTTGGCTTGCATTTATGCAGGCATACAACTTTCCTAAGTTGCAAATAGGGTTAATAATGATGCTGAAAAATGTTGAATTCTCAGATATTTGAAGAAACCTATAAATTTCACTTCATTTACAAATGAAAATTTTATTTTATATTTTTGCAGCCTTTAAAACTGCATTAGTAGTTACACAAATCTTTCAATGTTTGCTAATCAGATATGTCCCAGTATCTCTTGATCTAAAAAGAAAATAATAATTGAAACAAGCATATCTTCAGCTGATATTGTAGCTCAGTAAGCCTGATGTTTGTTCTCCATGTCATGCCAGGATGAGTAATAAAGGTTAGGACTAAGTAGACTGACAAAGCTGTGGAGCCTAACCTTCCTTTCACCTGCCCATGCTTATGTGTAACCTGCCCTGGTTATCGTTCTAGTCATTACATTCCTGTATGTGCAATACATTAAAGGTCAGTCTTAATTTGTAACAACTCAATTAGTGATCTCTTACGTTTTATCAGTTATTAGATCTGAATACTTGCAAACTTTCCAACTCAGATACTTCAGAATAGCAAAGGTTCTCAGATAACATTGTCATTGTTACCACTAATATAAAGGGCAACATGTAAGAAGTTAATAGATCCTAAACTTTGATACAAGATATTTTAAAGCTATTGTACTTGGCTTTTTATGGTGTAATTTATATTACATACTTTCTAGTCAAATGTCATGTGCAAAGGTAGACTTCTTTTGGTTAAATGGAACTGAAGTTTTGGCAGTAATTTATTTGTATGGGAAAGTAAATAGTTTTTTTTTTTTTTTATTCTAAGAATTGTTTACTTACAATCTGCTCTGGTTTGGAAAATCCACACAATGAGTTGTCCTTTTAAAAGAGGAACCAGAGTTTCCCAGAGTCTAAGACATTTCATTGTAACAACACAGAATACTGGTAAATCTAAACCTGGTTTTGTCTGTAGAAAAGCTTTTATACATTTTAGTAAACATACCAAACACATTAATTTTATTAGAAGTAAATATTTTAATGAACCTTTTCTTTGTGTCCTGTACAGAAGCTATCATTCTCTATCAGGCCTATTTTGCTCACAGTTTTTTGGGCAGAGGGGAAGGCAAAGAGGTGAGAGTTAAGAAGAAATGATATTTGCTTATCTCACAATGATAACGTTACATTACAGAAACACTCATTTTAGATATGTATTTTTTTAACACACCTGTAAATTGATAGCTTTTGAATTCAGGGATTTTTATAAATAACACAGACTGAACTAATAAAATCGATTTTAAATATTCCCAGTAAAAAATATCCTGTGAGATTTTATAATACTCAGGAGAATATTATTCTTTGTTCATAATTTCTTGGTTTTGTTTTTTAGACATTTGTTGCTCTTTTAATCTTCATTATGGCCCCTGTTAACAAGGAGTGTGATACCTTCTGTTGAACAAATTAAACTACAAATGTTTAACTCAGAGACATGGTTTCAAAGCATAGAGAGGTTAAAATGTTGTGACATGGATCACGGTTTTCACAGTCTAGTTTGCTGGAAACAGCAGGTGGCTAGCAGTCAGACCCATGAAGTGTTATCCCTCAAGAACATGCTCGTCTCTAAGAGCAGCATTTAGTTTTTGAAATTGTGATTTTACACACAGCTGTGTATGGAGGATCGGCATCCACAGAATAATGTTTATATATATAAATACCTTGATTAAGAAACAAAAAATCTATCTTGTCACATTTCTCATAAGATTTGACACAAATGTTGCTTTATAAAATAGTTTTTGTAATATTTATTCTTCTAAAATATATGAAACACACTGAAAAACTACGTGTCTGTGTTATTCTGGGTACCTTGGCATATATAAACTCAGTAACAAATAGCATATTCATAGTATATTTTGGTGCATCCTTTTTAAACACGGTATCTTGAAAGTCAGTAGATTTGGCCCAGACCCTTGCTTTACACACACATCACTTCATGTGTATGCACAAGTTTCAGCCCAGTGCTGTACAGATCTAGGTCTAGAACTGGAAACAGTACAGCTGCATCAATGGGATTCTTTGCTCGGGGTAATTGCTCTTGCTTCTGTATGTATGAATATCTCTGCATGTTTTTTCAATTTGAAACATAGGAGTTGGCTCCAGCCAGTTAAGTGGCACAAATGGGAAGGACTGTGGTGCAGACTACTTTCATTCAGTATCTGATATCCACGTTGTGCATTTTCCACTGATTCAGAGTGTACAAGCAGAGATATGATGTTCAGAACTCAGATTTCGTGAGGTGCTTGGTGCTAACTTGAGTACTCAGAGGTATTGTTCATGACTGTCTAGATATGCCAGTTAGCTACAGAGTCTACACAGGACTGAAGAGGTAACTGCTTCTCAGTAAAGAGAAGATTTAGAGGAGATAATTTCAGACTTTTTAAAGAAATAGTTTCCAGAGTCAGCAATAAAGCCAATATTTTGGATGAGAAAAACAGATCATGTAATGTTTTGAGATTCAGTACACTTTTCGTGGATAAAGGGTCTAGCTCCAGAAAGAACTAGTGAGTAATGTAGTGCCCCCTCCTGAAATGACAAACTTCTGTTTTTCATTTGGTTTCTGTGCTAATTTAAAAAAAATTAGGCAATCTTCACATGAAGGTGCAAAGTGATAACCTCCCCAACGATCTTTTCTTTTTAGAAATTGTTTTAATAATTACTTCTCTGTTGTTTGCAAAAATAAGAAAAAAAAATACACTGTGAATTTGTCATTGACCTCAGATGCTAGCTTTTTTCATGTCTTTTCCAAGTTAGAGAAGGAGATCTTCATGAGGTTTTACATTTATTTATTTATTATTTTGAGAATTTCTTACGTCAATGTTTGAGTGAGGCATTTTTGGAAGACATAAAATATTCCTTTTAGTTTCTCAGAATTTTTTTAGATTGAAAAAAAAAAAGTTAACAAAGTCAGACTGGATGAAATATTCCAGCAATTACTGCATGCTTCTCATAGCCATAACTAAACTTGTTTCTGTATATCTGCATATTTCTTCCTTGGCTAAGTGTCTAAGGTTTCCTTTAGCCTTTTATGCTGCAGCATTTAGCTATATTAAAGGAAGATGAAAAGTGCTTAGCTAAGAAAGTCAATTGGGTCACCTGCTAAAATGACCATATTATTTCCATTACCCTATCATAAGTCCATGAGTGTGGCAAGTTGACCTTGGCTGGATGCCATGTGCCCACCAAGCTGTTCTATCGGTCCCCTCCTCAACTGGACAAGAGAGAGAAAATATAATGAAAGGCTCATGGATTGAGATAAGGACAGGGAGAGATCACTCACCAATTACCATCACAGGCAAAATAGAATCAATATGGGGAAATTAATTTAGTTTATTATCAATCAAATCAGAGTAGGGTAATGAGAAATAAAATCAAATTTTAAAACACCTTCTCCTGACTCCTCCCGTCTTCCCAGGCTCAATTTCACTCTTGGCACATCCACCTGCTGTGGTGCAGGGTTCTCCACAGGCTGCAGGTGGGTGTCTGCTCCACCCTTCACCACCATAGGCTGCAGGGGGACAGACTGCCTCACCATGGTCTGCGTGTGAGTCTCTGCTCCAATGCCTGGAGCACCTCCTCTCCCTCCTTCTTCACTGTCCTTGGTGTCTGAAGAGTTGTTCCTCACATATTCTCACTCTTCTCCGGCTGCTGTTGGGCAGCAGTTTTTTCCCCTTCTTAAATACATTGTCACAGAGGTGTTTCCACAGTCACTGATTGCCTCAGACTTGCCCAGTGGTGTGTCCATCTTGGAGCCAGCTGGCATTGGCTCTCTCAGACATGGGGGAAGCTTCTAGTAGCTTCTCCCAGAAGCCAACCCTGTATGCCCTCTGCTACCAAAACCTTCCCATGCAAACCCAATACCTTCCTCCATGGGCCACAGTTCCTGTTAGGAAAACCAGCTTCAGCATGATCCTCTCCATGGGGTGCAGGGGAACAACTGCGCCTGTTCCTCTTTCCCCTCCCCCTTCTGTGACTCTGGTATCACAGGACTGTTTGTCACATTTTTTATTTCCTCACTTGTCACTGCCTGTGCAGTGTTTTGCCCTTTCTTACATAGGTTTTCACAGAGGTGACAGTAGCTTAGCTGGTGGGCTCAGCTGTGTCCTACAGTGGGCTCATTGTGGAGATGACTGGAACCAGCTGTTTCTGGCACAGGGAAGCCCCTGGTCTCTTCTTGCATAGGCCACTCCTGAAGCTCTCTGTGGTGAAGAAATAAAATATTTTAAGACTTTTTTTTCTTAGGAAATGCCAATCTATAAAAAGAATTTAAAAAACAAAAACAAAACAACAAAACCCAAACCCAAACCATGTATGTGTGTGTGTTCCCCCCCCAAGAAAATATAGATTATTAAATCTCATCTGGTCATATAAACAAAAACAGATTATGTGTTTTTAACTTTGAGCTTTGGAGCTTTTTTTTATGATGAACCATCAAACTGGAAATTAGAGTCTACAAATCTTTTTGTAAAGTCAAAATGATGTCTTACAAAAGGAGGCATTTTGTATGAATGCTGAAACTGCTTGTCCAATCTCCTTCTCCCTTTCTAACGCTAAATAGGAACTAAATATGGCCTTGGCAGTTTCTAGCTTTGTCTTGGATTTTTGTGGAGGAAAACAGCATAATGTCTCTTTAGGCTTTGGATTTTTTTAAAATTAAATAAAGTATGGTACAGTTTATTGATAATTATCAAGCATTCTGAGATGAAAGCTCTATAAAATGATCTAGTAAGAAATTTATTAGCTTTCAGATATATTGCAGAAGAGAGGAAGGTCACTAAGGATAACTGTAAACAATTTTAAAATGTAAATGTCTTATGCAATAAATTCAGTAGAACTAGAAGGAAACCAGATGCTTCAGATACAGAAGAAAGTTGTTGCACAAAATGTAACTGAGCAAAATATTAATTCACAAAAAAATAAGATTGAAACTAACTGAGATTATGTGAGTAACCTGCATGGATTCCTTAATAACAATTTTATTTAATTATGCAATAAGAGTAGCCTTTTCTTATCTAACTTGATACATTTAAAGAGGCAGAAAATAGGAAATAGTAAGAAGTGAGATCTCAGATCGCCTGTAGTTTGAGTTGAGTTGCTTAATTTTATCCTCTTAGTTTGTACTGATGAGTGTTTCTTTAAAGGCATTTCAGGACTTGCACTGCCTTATTCTCACACTTCAAAAAGATGAAATAACCAAACTGACTCAGGCCTAACATGACAGCATTTTCAATTTTTATTCTAATGTTAAGGTACAGCTCTTTTAAGATATATATGCATTTGGATTTAATATCTAACTATAAGTAACGAAAGTGGCAGATACTCAGGAAAACTTTCAGATTCTCAAAGTACTTTTCCTAATAAGACCCATGGGGTCTCTAATTTTGCCGCAGAGTGGGAGGAATTTTGGCTTATATTTTAAACGTTATCTTAAGCCAGAGATGCATGCCATTTTCCCCCTTCATGCTATACAGAAAATACAATTGAAGTCTTTCACCAGTTTGAATATTGCATACCTACCTGTGCTTTTCATTTTAACTACTGTAGTTACATGAAGTACTAAGGATTAGGGAGAGAAATTAGATGAGAATTATCTGCAGGGATAAGTACTCTTTCCTTCTTATTTCCAATGCCCCCAGGCTTTAATATGAATCTGGCAGTACTGATACCAACTGGTAGCCCGGTAAACATTACTTCTGCCTTATTACTGGGAAGTGGCCACCGGCTTTCTGTTGATCTGGCAGTGGGATTGTCTTAGGACTCTTCTGACGTGTCTTGACCTGAGCTGGTTTTAACTTGTTGGAGCTCTGACAGTTGCCTGCTGGTCAAATGACTATGTAACTGTTGTTTATAGTAAAGGTCTGACATAGACAAAGGTCTAGGCAGTTGCTGTGTAAAGGACATTGATCCTCTATGCTAACTGGGGCTGGGGAAGGCTGGGAGCCAATAAGAAAAAAGCAGACTCTGTTATGAAAAACATCAGATAGCCCAAAGATGATTCAAGATTGAGGAAGGAGAGTTTTATCATTCAAGTTTCCAGGGATGACCTCAGGATAATGATGACTCCAATAAACAATTTCCCCTTCTGTTTTGAAAGAATTAAATCCTAATCTTAGGTCAGAGAGTGGCACTGGAAGGGTGAGTGTAACACCAGAGAAAACTGATGCATATTAGGAAGATTAATTCTAAAAGTTACTAGTATTAATGAGATTTTTCAATACTTAGACTATTGTCTGTTAAAGAATTATTTGGACTGACAGTAAATTTTGGCTCCATATATGGGTTGTTCTTTACTGTCCAAACAAGATTTGATGTGTAATAGGCTATAAAATAATATCGCATATATGTTCTGTTGAACATCAAGCTGCAGTACCAGGTGCAATGCTTTTCTGTTTCCTTCATTTATTAACACTTACCAGGAAGACTCAACAAGCTTTCTTCCCCTATTTGGCCAGTGGACTTGTAATAATTTGCTATATAGAATTTAAAAAAAAAAAAAAAAAAAAAAAAAAAGTGGAGAAGAAAATGATTATGAAATAGTAAGATGTTGACATCCTACCATCTAAGAGAGGTAAACTGTGTAAGCTTCTCATAAATAATGGTCCAGTTATTCAGTTACCTGTTACCCAAAGAAGTAATTAGTCACATGCAAGTTGTAGTCAATTCACTTTTGTTTAGAGTAGCTGTGAAATTAGAGAGAAGAAATATGCAGAATTCATGGGAAAACACTCAGATAATCACATCCACCTCTATACCTCTCCAGGGTTCTCTGCTCTCCAGCCAAGGCCCTCAGAGATTTGAGGATCTTGCTAGAGAAAGTGTCCCACAGGTTTGCATTAGCACGTGCAGGAATATAAATCCTGTGGCAGTTCTTGGTGTCCACCTTATCGTAGCTTCTGCTCAGCTAGGAAGAGTCCCTTTGGGAGGGGCCTCACCTGCTCAAGCTGAGGTGGCTTCTTCTCAGTGGTTCATTCAAACTCATCGGCCTCTGCTCCTTGCTGACTACCCTGACCGTGACTTGGTCTCATCAGTTACACCAAGGAGACAGGCAAATTTTGTGTGGTGGAAAGATGCATACGTTAACCATCATTTGCAGCCCAAATGAAGTTAATATATATTTGTATTGATTCTGTGATATGCTGACCAAAATCGCGTTGGAGTCGTAAGGCCGTTTTGTGTATGAGGTATTTGCATCACATCTATGGATAATTGCTCCTTCCAAGTCCCTGACATATATGTGAGAATCAGCATCTTATGATCCTTCAAGCAACTGGGACAAGACACTGTCCATCAGTGTTATGTTTATTACTTTTGTCACGAACAGCACATTCCTTGTGTCATAGACTAACAGTTCAGACTCTGTGTTTTTGGAAGTTTGCTTTTACCTTCCATCATACTTCATTTCTGCAAAGTCAACAGATTAACTGGAAAATCTTGCCTGGATTTATAAGCTGCAATCTACTTCTGAAGTTAAAATGTATTTTTTAATCTTACCACTTTTAAACATTTTGCATCCATAGTGCTACAAACTTTTGTTAATCATGAGTTGGACCTTAATTCAATCCTTAATGATCATACAGTGCTTTCTCATAGACTTGCTTTATATGACAGTAACTTTACTTCAAAATGAACTTTTTCAAACATTGCGAAGGTATGGCAGGGCTTCCATATATTTCAACACTGGCATTTTTAAACAAAGACCTTTCTTTCAATCTTCCAGGCATCATAATGAAATGACAAAAAGAGTCATAGGCTGAATTATTTTTATTCCTCTAGCTGAATAAAATCAATCAATATATTGTTAAAGTAATTTATGGAGCAAGTATTTTTTTTCAAGGTGACATAATGTAGAACTTTTTTTTTTTCCCTTCTTCCCAAACATTGGCTTAATTAAGTTTTCATTTATTTGTTTTAGAAATCAGAAATAAGTGACTGCAGTGGAATTTCTACTTAAAACCTTAGCTTAGTTCTAAATAGCTCATTAGGTTAAATTTGAAGAGTGGCAATTTACTGTCTAAAAATAAAAAATAGCTTTTTGTCAGTCATTTGGCTATAGTTCTGAGACATGGAAAAAATAATGAAGGGTGCATCTAGCTTCAAACTTGTCAGTATCCTGCTTCTCAATTAAATAAAATGCTTAGTCCCTCTACAGACAATTTTATAGAAATGGATGTTAGAAACTGGTTCTTTCACTGACTTGTGCCTTTGTAACCACTTAAAACTTGTGTGACGTATTACCCTCAACTGCTAATAGAACATTATGTTTCAGATGCTTTTCTTCTGGACACTTTTCCTTTACTTTTCTGTTGCATGTTTAACTTTGAGAATGAGCTGGCTTTAAGGAGAGAAATCTTTCTCTTCTTTCCTCCTTTTCTCCTCTGAAAGACATGTTGTGCCATGCCTTATGAATGGATATTGAACAATGGCAATGCAGAATAACTCAATTTCCTTCACCTTTTGTTTATTTAGATGCTTGATGTATTTCCAAGCTAATCTTTCTTTTACGGTGTTGTTACTTGCTGTCATCGTTTGAAGACTCAGCTGGGAAACTGCATATTTTCATATTGTTATTATCTTTCAAATTATTCTGTTTTCTTAAGCCAGCTCACTAGATGGTCAATTCCTGAATCATCTAGGGAATTAATGACTCAAGTGTACTGGATGCACACACAAGAGCAGCCCTGACAACCACCTACATCTTGAGTTTCAAACATATAATTAAATGAAAAAAAAATCTAGTTATGTAAGTTCTGTAGCTTCTGTCACAGGAATGTCTCATCAGGCCACTTTCTGTAATACACATGTACCAATATATGTTAATGCTACATAAACGTAAGCTGCAACTGAAATTCTAGGTAATCCACAGCTCTTAAAATACTTACTTTCATCTTACTTGAATATTTATATTGGAAATACTTTTTGGAAAAGAACAATTCACAGGCAATTATCCATCTTGTTGACTTAACTTGTTATCCAAAGATAGCTGAAAATATCTAATAGCATGTAACATTTATTTTAAACCTTCAGCAAAATTCAAACCTTGAGTTGTTAGTTTAGACAGCAATAGATTTTATGTGAGATAGAAGGGATTTTTCTTTTTGGCTGTTTGACAATATATGTCACAGTGTCCTTGCTCTGAAATGATTTAATATAATTTGGATAGAACATTTCCAGGAAAAAATAAGGTGAGGGCTAAAAAAGGCCAGTGCCCAAAGTAGTCAAGCAGTAGACATTCACATTTATAGTGACTACCATTAAGACACATTAATCTCATCACCAGAATTTGAAACATAAAGGGTATTGATAGGTCTAGTCATACAAAAAAAATTAACTAGTTTAGTGCTTGACCAAAATGTTAATAATTAGGTTAGTGTCTGAACCTCAGTGTATACTTCTTACTAGCTGGGTTGATGGAACAAGAGGGATATGTTAGCTTAATTACTAAATCCTCCAGGTTCTTTCAAATCACAAAATTTGTTAAATAGTTAGTTTCATCTTTCCTTCTTCAACATCAGTCTGGTACTTTCCAAGCACATCTGGATTTACTAAATCTGAGACCTGAGTTTTAGTCTTGTGCCCACAAATGAGTGTCCTTACCACCAACCTGGTGGGATGGATCTTTATACAGAAAATGTTCATTATGAAGCTTGTTACAAGAGCTGCTGTTTTATGGGATTAAGGCAATCATGAAGAACAAAGGGAAGGATGCTAGAAATCTTTGGCAATGCATATATGTTGCAGACAAGTGTAGGAAACACAATAAGCTGTAAATGGATGATACTTCATATTTGTGTTTAATACACTGGCTTCCTAATTTAACCAAAATTTAACCAAACAAGCTGTTCTGTTGGGTAGAACTTTCCACTCTTTTCAAGGGAGCTGGAGACTATTGGCTATTTTAGTGTTCATATTATGCTATGTAATTATTAAGTCTGCATGATAGGCCTTATCAAAATACATTATATTTTACCCTTTTTTTAGATCAAAATTTTATGTAACATTTTTATTTCAACTAGCAAACATGACCAATGAGAAAAATTCCACACAGCTGCAGTTTGCACCAAAATAAGCACTTAAGGTTTTGTATTGCATATATATATATGAGTGATGAGATCTATGTGTGCACCTAGTCATCCTAAGATATGTCTGTGTTATCCTAAGGATTTGGTAGTATTAGAATAGGTTTCAACAGTGCTTATAAATAGGATATCAACCTCAAATTCCTGTTTGGATCAATTCAATTTCTGTGAATCTTCTGGCTTGCAAGGAGATATAGGAACTAAATGTTTAATGAAAAGTTCTGTGTAAAAAAACTTTGCTGTATGTTTTTCCAGCAAAAATACTTTTTCTATTTGGAATACTTTTGGACACACTTAATGTCTAAACTAAGACATGTACTAGCAGGGTTTGCATTCTTATTACTTGATAATAATCTTTCTTAAAAATTAAAATGCACAGGTTTTGCAAACAAAGCAATTTGACTAAAAGGTTAGCCAATATTGTGTCACTGATTTCTGCTCTAAACAAATAAGTAGCACATAAAGCTTAAATTCTACTACCATTCCACACAGGTGCAAAAACAATAAAATAAAACTGGACACTTAGAGTGAGGACTACCTATTTGACTAATTTTTAAGTCCTATCCTTTATAAGCAAATTTTGTTGTGTCTATTTCCTTCCTTGAAGGTTTAACACATTAGTTTCCTGATCTGATTATGAGCTTTGACTGGACCTTTGCAATCTGAGCATTTTTTTGTCTCTCTTCATACCCATACCACGTCTAAATTACTTCTTTTATTTGTATACTGTATTTTATTGGACTAATTCAGAATAAGTTTTTAAACCAGTTCTTACACTGGTCTCCAAAGTGGTGAAACATGGG
>NW_008616685.1:0-19136 GCF_000691845.1 Merops nubicus
AATGAAATACATTATTATTTGCATTAACAGCATTTTCTTAACTTTCAAATTTTTCAATGTAAAATCTCTTTTGCTCATTTGCTCCTGCCCCACATTGGGCGCCAATTATGTCCTGGTTCCGTGTAAAAAGGGGTTCAGGGCAGGACCCACACGGAACAGAACTATGTACTCGCCTCTCCCCTCCCCCGAGAGAGAGACACTTTGGAAAAAAAATGAAGTATATTGTTCAACAAGGAACAGAAAACAAAAAAGGGAGGTAAGGAAAATAATATATACAAAGATTAGGGGAGAATACAAAAAATAAAATATACAAAACCCTCAGAAATGGTTCCAGGGTCCCACAGAGTGAAAGGACAACCTCCCTCTCCGAGTTCCAAGGCAGGAGTGAAATTAGAAACCACTCCCTGCCTCTTATCAGGGTGTGTGTGGGAAGGGGAGGGAACACAATGGTTCACCCCCACCTGGGGTCCTCCCAGTTGCTGGAAGGTCACGCCCCCATTCCGAGCCTCAAAGCACAACACCCTTGTTCCTTAGTGTAGTGTCCCAGGACAACTTTTTATTCTGTGCTGATGTTGTGTCCTTTCCTATAACAATCTGCTATTAAAGTGATGTGTAACTATTTGAGGTTTTCTTGTGGTCATAAAACCAATACATCAGCAACAAATGAAAGAATATTTGACTACTCTAGAGACCTGAAATACCAAGCGAATAACTTGATGCTCTTTCAGTTAGATCTCTAAATGCACATGTTGCCAAGTGTCTTGTCTTTATATTATTTTAATTTTGTATGTGTAAAATGATGATCACTGTATCCTAACTGTGTTCTGTAGAAATGCCAAGAGAGCTAAATCTGTCACAAGTCTTAGATGTATGTTTTCACATCAGTTTACTTAAGATGTACCTGAGAGAACCCTTAATTTATCTTAGGGTACCTATGGTCAGTCCCACAGCAAAATCCTACCAGAACTCCTTTTTCCTTACTGACACTTCACTGTGTATGTTGCTCTGATTTTTAGGGTCATCCATCATTCATTTGGTATGAGGTTTATCTCTTCCAATTCTTTCCTTCCTATTAAATTGTGAGAGTACTTTTGTCCTTCTGCACTTACTGAATCATAAGAAATACATCTGTTAGCTCTCATAACTTGATATGTATTTTTGCTGCAAACTTATACTAAACCCTGAGTTCAGGTGTGCCTCCTAGAATAGCACGATGAAGCTAGGTTGAAAGTGCCCCATAATCTGGGTGAAGAGGTTTTGTATAGGGAAGGCTAAACAGAACAGTGGCAGTCCATGATAATTCTGCAGTGAAGAAATACTGAAATGCTTTCTACAGAAAAACAAACTTTCTTCTGTATACTTAACTTTACAAGCAGATTTCACACATGAATGGGGTTCTTACTTTGATGTATGTAGTTGTGTAATGTCATGAAACCATTTGATACAGATTTTTCAGTGCAGAAGCCAAAGTGGAAACCCCCACTCACCAAACATGGGGTGAGGTAAGTACTTGAAAGATGTGTAGCTTTTTTTGATGTGGCTGTGGAAGCCACATAGCTGTTTTTTCTTTCTTTCTTCTTCTACTACCCCCACCTCCCTTGGTTTTTTTGATGGTAAATGAGAGAAATGGAGACAGGAAAACAAAATTAAAACTAGTTCAGTGAATTTTTTCCCCTTGGAAACAAACTTTTAAACAGATTCAAGGAATTTCCTTAGTGTTCCAGTTGCTTTCAAAAAGAGAAAATTGCTTTATTGCAGCTTCTGCAATATCAATAGATCTTTTAGAATGGAATTCACCAGATTTCTTAGAGGAGTGGACTGATAATCTGAGCAACAGGCAGGCACCTGCTTACATATGCCAAATGAGTAAACAACTGTAAAATGAGTCTTCTTTCTTCCACCTCGAAAGACCTGGAAATGTAGGCCTTGTGATGTTTTCTTCAATGCCAGCCAATCAGCTCAGTTATGGTTGGGGCAAGTCTGTTTTATAAAATAACCGAACGAATGCAAATGTTTGAGAATCTTTTAATAAGCACTATACCCAGTGATGAATAAAAACGTAAACCTTCTGCTTAGTGATATTGTAATGGTATCCTGTTCTCAATTAAATCCCAGGCTAACCTGTGCTTTGTGGATGTAGACAACCATTTCATTGAGCTGCCAGAAGACTTACCCCAGTTCCCAAATAAACTTGAGTTTGTTCAGGAAATTTCAGAGATACTAATGGCTTTTGGAATTCCGCCTGAGGGAAACCTTCACTGCAGTGAAAGTGTCTCCAAGATGAAGAGTGTCAGAGCATGTGACCTTGTTTCTGATAAAAGAAATGGGAATATAGCAGGATCACCTTTGAATTCCTATGAGCTGCTGAAGGAAAATGAGACTATTGCAAGACTCCAAGCACTTGTTAAAAGAACAGGTGTGAGTCTAGAAAAGGTGAGCGGTAAAATATCTTCATGCTTTCTGGATCTGCAGATATCTGACTTCATCTTTACTGGAAAGAGCTTTTTTTACATGTTCACAAACCTTGTGAACATCTGTAGAGACAAGGGAAGAGAAGAAGATTGGAGGAGTGGGGTTTAACCTCACACCATCTAGGGAACCATTTGGTTATCCCCCAAGTGTTTCTTTTCTGAGATAACATGTTTAAAAATACACCTCACTATGTTTATTCTTGGTTTTAACATTTATTCTGTATTTATATCACCTTCTTATGATTTACGTGGCTAAAACTGTCATCCAAGTAACCCTGTGGTTGGAATCGAGTCTTGGTTCCTATGGGTATCTCTTTTTCGCATATGTTTAATTTTTTTTTATAATATGCTTGCCACAGGGGTATGTGATGCTTCTTTGTGGTTGATACTATAAAGTGCATTAGTGTCTTGATTCCAGGGAAGTGAATGTGCACAGCTTGTGGTGACCCTCGTTGGATTTTTTGGGGGATTAGAATTGGGAAAAACAAGTTGTGGCCCTTTTTGTATAAAAGGTATTGCCTACCCTGAAAGACTACTCTGGGGTTTTTGACCCTTTGTAGAATGGAGTGAATATTTTTCTAGCCAAGTTTTTATTTCTTGCATGTTTAAATTTCTCTTGACTAGTTTGTCATTGAGTCTGATTTTTACCTGTGTGACCAACTTGGGCTATAGGTGGAGCCAAACAGGGATAGAAATTGTCACCTACAACAGATCAGGAAGGAGAGCTGCTTTGTGGAGAGGGAGCTGCAGGCGGGGTTACAAGAAGCAGCATTCGGTTATTAGACAGGATTAGGATTAGATGCTCAAATTGGCAATGTTCCTCTTCTTAGGTTTTTATTTTGCATTATTTTCTTCTTGTTTAGGGGAAAATTGGTAAGAAGCTTTTATTCTTTTGCTGAATAATTGGGAGGTGATGGGAAAAGCACAAGTCTTTTTAAATTCTTGTAAGTTTTTTGAACATTTGGGCATTATCTACTCTCTTCCATGGCAGTTAGTCCCATTTTACTAGCCCTTTTTGTGATGATAGGATTGTATAGGTTATAACTGTCAAAATTTTCTCAAATACATAAATAAAAAAACCTGCTTAATGCCAAATACCCAATTAATGAGGAATGTATGGATGCCAAGTGCTGCTTACGAGATGCAGTTGGAAGAAATGGCTGAAGAGCAGAGCGGTCTCTAGCAGAGAGCATGGCTGTAGGATGCAGTTTGTAGCTGGCCTTGGGCTCCTCTAACCAGGGTGCTCTAAGAAGCATGGGACAGCTGCAGCAGCTGCAGCATTGTGCAGATGTTGTAAGCTTTGGATGTTACATCTAATTATGTGTGGCGATGCCTCTTATAATAACTAACAAAGGCAGGGGTAGCAAATCTGTATTCAAACTAGTGCATGAATGCTTGTGGGTTTGATTTTTTTTAAAAAGACTTTTTTTTTCTGGATACTCAATTCCTATAAGAAGTAGTATTAATTAAATGTCTGAACCTCATGTTGCTGTTTTAATGGCAGCCCGTATGTTAACTGAAAATGCTTTTCATTACATTAAAGATTACTCTAGGCTGTGTAGTGCATTATGATGCTAAGGACTTATATTACAGGGAGTTGGCTACTAGACCTGCACAGCTTCTTTTTGCTGTGCATTTCTATTTTCATTTGAAAGCTGCTATGTATTAAGCTATAACTGCATTAAACCAGAACTTGTATTACACCAGACAGAGATATGTATTTGCCTAATACGCAGGGGTGGTAAAAACCCCTAAAAAGCCTATGCAGGTAATTAAAGGGTAGAAGAAAGTAAATCAAGTCTATGGCATACACGGCCATGGTTGTTATCTATACTTTTTTAAACTAAAGCATAACCAGTGAAATTTGTGTTAGTGTAGGTTATGGTTTCTAACTGAAACTAGAACTTGTGTAAATAAAGGTGTCTTTCTAGATTGTTTTTGGTATTGCTGTTCTCTTATATTGCTTGAAACTGTAATGGTTTTTTTTTTAATTGGAATGTTGACTTGAGTAGCAGCTGAATGTCGGATTAAGATCTTGTTTTGTCAGGTATTCTAGGTCTACAACAATACCAATTATTTGTTTCCTTATTTTATTAGTTGGAGGTGCGAGAGGAGACCAGTAGCAAAAAGGATCTTAAAATTCAGTGTGATGAAGAAGAATTCAAGATTTACCAGCTGAACATTCAAATCCGTGAAGTGTTTGCCAACCGCTTTACACAAATGTTTGCAGATTACGAAGTGTTTGTCATTCAGCCCAGTCAGGACAAGGAATCTTGGTTTACAAACAGGGAACAGATGCAAAACTTTGATAAAGTAAGTTATAATAAGAAAATATGTCAATGTAGAAAATAAAAACAGTATTGAAATATAAGACTTTGTTTATTGAGCTCTAGAATGGAAAACAGTACTGTCAAAATTATAACTTCTTCCTTAAATTTCATTGTTCCCCAAATAAATCACATCTTGTATATCATGTGGGAAAATATATACATATGCACACTTAGATAAAGATACTCTTCTAAGGATACTGTAGAAAGATACATCTTGCTGTAGAAAAACAGCTTAGAAAGCCTCACCTTATGGCTAACCTCTACATTAAGGTTAAATATTACTAGTTAAAATTGTTATTTTTTTAACCAGAAGAATTGCTCAATGTTAATGAATAAAGCCATGACCCCGCATAATGCTTATGCACAAATGTATCAAATGTATTCCTAGCTCTTTCCTAGGGAAACAAAAGACCAGGTTCAAACTTTACTGTCTTCTTTACTGGACAACAGGTATTTGTCATCAGGATAGTTAAGATTATGTTGCAGTGCTGCCTGCTAATATACTAATCTGATTCCCATCAAATCGTATGAAAAGTTTCTCATCAACTTCATAAGCTTTGAACCCAGCCAGAAGTACATAATATCCACACCTGTGGTACTGTTGCTGTGGTTTGCTGAGAAACTATGGAAATTTCTAGAGAATAAAGGAAATGCTAAAATGACAATTTAATAATTGTTGTAGGTGATAGTCATGAAACTGAAGGCTTTGTACAGACTGCCGATTTCAGAGATGGAATTGCTGTGTGAAATAAAACTAGGCTTTAAGTGGCACAAAAACACTCTAATGCATCTGTGTTTAGAAAAACTGGTGCTTTTGGTGGATGTACGTTTCTCTGCAGACTCCCAAACACTCTTATCTCTTGTCTCTTAGGCATCTTTCTTGTCAGACCAGCCTGAACCTTACTTGCCTTTCCTCTCAAGATTCCTGGAGACCCAAATGTTTGCATCTTTTATTGACAATAAGATTATGTGCCATGATGAAGATGATAAAGACCCTGTTTTGAGAGTATTTGATTCTAGAGTGGATAAAATTAGGCTGCTAAATGTTAGGACACCCACTCTGCGCACATCGATGTATCAGAAGTGCACAACCATTGATGAGGCTGGTAAGAGTAATTAGACACTTTCTTGAAACTTAAGAAAACAAAACTATTCAGTGCTGTTTGTTGTATACATTAGGTTAAAGTTAAGTAATGATTCATACTTTGAAACCTCAAAATAAAATAGACCAAGCTGAGGTGTGGAGCTGAAGTGGAGAACTCAGTGTTATATAGGAAACTGAGATGTAAGATGAAATTCATGTGAAGTTTAATTAAACTCAATTGTTTCCCTGCATCCTCTGTGTGAAAAATGTTTGAGCTTAAGAAGGTAAACATAATTTTATCCTTTTGGTGGCAGTTCTTTAATACACTTTTGTACTAGTGTACCTGTTGGAGTCAGTAAGGAGCTTCCACCTCTTACATGTGAGATCCACTTTTCATTAATGTTGTATGATTATAAATACATGTCTGATTAAGACATCTTTAAAAAATTAATTTTCTTACTGTTTCAGAGAAATCTATTGAATTAAGGCTAGCAAAAATAGATCACACTGCAGTCCATCCACATTTGCTGGACATGAAAATCGGACAAGGGAAATATGAGCTTGGATTCTTTCCCAGGCTTCAGTCTGATGTTTTATCCACTGGACCAGCAAGCAACAAGTGAGTAAGCTAGGACAACAGGTGCTGGATCTTGGCAAGGTCTATAGAAAGGTACTTAAGCTATGTCTCCTGCCTGTTTTTTTTTTTTTTTTTTTTAACATCTGAACTTCCCAAAGCAAGTTTACTTAAGAAAGCCCTGTTATGTTTGATGTTGTAGTTGATGTACTTTGAGTTACTTATAATTACTGTTGATACAAAAGAAGATCTCCTTACTGGAACTTAGTTTAGAGCTAGCAAATATTTTAGGATATCTTCTTATAAAAACTTTCAAGGAAGAGGAACAAGGTGTAAATTGTAACTGGTCATCATAAAAGAGTGGAAAAATACAAAGCAAGTGTACGTGATAAAATTTTCTGAAATCCTTTGGTTGCCCAGTGTTGGATTCTTCTGTAGAGATTCTTTGTATGTATTTGCAGCTGCACTTTGTCTCGTGTAACTGATGTCAACATCTTCAATGTACAGTAAGATAGAAACTTATGTGCCACATTGCTGTTGCCCTTCACTGAGCTCTTGATGTTTGCCTAATAGTATTCCTCTATCTGTAGGTGGACAAAGAGAAATGCTCCTGCACAGTGGAGGCGGAAGGACAGACAGAAGCAACACACAGAGCACTTACGTCTTGACAATGATCAGAGAGAGGTGAAAATTGTTCAGCTATAGAGATCTGATGGCCTTTTTTCCCCTAACTGCCTGAATAACGCTCTGTAACATTGATGAAATGTCTAGACAGTTGCTTGTAGTCCATCTCTTCTCTCATGTGTGTTTAATATAAATGAAGTTTCTGGTCCTTGCCAGACCAAAAATACTTAAATTTCCTTATTCTAAAAGTTACATCATTTTTACCCCCTCTCAGGACAAAATTATTTCATCCCATGAATAGCAGAGTTCCCTGTAAATGTCATCACATGCTTTAAACTAAAACCAAAAAACGAATGGGGTTGGGGGGATTTGGGAGGACTTAATCTTAACAGTTTTCAGTCAGCTACTTCATGTCTTTAAATAACTTACCCTGTGCTTCTTTTGTACATTTGGTGGAGAAAAGACAACCACCACATTCAGAGAGTCATTAATTGCATCCTAAAATCAGAAGTGTTGCCTTTTAGAGTTGCCTGGTTTTCTTCTGTAGACGATAAGAAGTCTTAGGGTGGCAAATTGACACTGCCTCCTATTGAGGTAGGAACGTGAACCCTGCCCATAGTGTCAGGTTTGTCTGCCTGTTTTTACAGTCTGATGCTGATCTACCCACTTTATGAATTGATAGCTTCTCTCACCAGTGCTTCTGCTGCTGACACAGTTACTCTTTGTGATGAAGGGCTCTTGAAAAACTTGGGTAATGTGAACTATTTACAGGACAGTTTCTGATTCATATGATGCAGACTGTGAACTGTTGCATCAATCATTGATTTATGGGTAATTTCAAGAATAAGCTGGTTTCAGAATTGATTGTTTTTTTAACTAACTCCAAAGCTTTACTTTTATTTATATGTATGTTGTTCATTGAAGATGATATTCTCTTACTTTGTTAAATATCTTCAGAAAAGCTTAATGGGCAATTTTAGTGTTCTTGTGTCTGTTAGGATAGTGTTGTCAAAATCAATTATCTTCATCCAGTTAATTTTTTTATCATAGCTTAATTTAATCTTCTCAGTGTACTCACTTCCAGAATTTTCTTATTGGTTTGTTAAAATTTTGATGAAGTACAGTGTCATCTATGTCATCCATAACCATGTAATAGAAGAATGTCTGCATAATAAAAAAAACCCAACCCTATGAGTAGTTTCTGGCTCTGACATCTTATATATGCTCAGATAACTATAAAATACTTTTTACTGAGAAGTAACAGAAGTGAAGAATAGTTGATTTGGAACTTCATTATTGCTTTCAACAACTATGATATTTAGCATGTGTAAACATCTGGATCGGGTAGTTAGAAAGGCAAAAATCTACTTCTGGTCTCTGTGGGGTGTGTGTGTTTGTTTTTAACTGGCTCTTCACAGGTTGACTATCCTGCAGGAGTTACTCTATCTATTTCTGAGCAGTACAAATACATGCTCAGGTGAAGGTACCAACTGCCAGGTTAATCTGTGCTGTACTTTTTTGATTACATAATACTGACTGAATGTTGACCCCCTCCTCTACAAAGTGAACCAGAGACTTCCCTATTAAGTTTCAAAGTATGGGGAAGAAGTCCTTCTGAGGTGAACACTGAGGATCAGGCTGAGCTAGAGGCAGTTCTTTCAAAGTGCAGTGTTGTGAATTTTAGACAAGTTGAAGTTCTGGGGCAGCAAACAAAAATCTGTGGAACTGATACGTAGTGGCTTTTAACTTGCAAATAATTGTGCTCAGTGGAGGAGAGAATTTATGCCAGTCCAGTGACTGAACACCATCTTTTCTTTTTCCGTTTCAGATTAATTACTTATTAATTTAATTTTATGTTTTATGCTTGGGAATTCTGCATTGTATTATGTCTTCACTCTTCTTTTCTGTTTTGCATGCTTGCTTTCATTACTTCATATGTCGTTGCTGCTTTTCACTTTGCATGGTCTGCTTGGCTTTTTGCTACCAACTTCTCCTGCCAGCACCTGGACTTTTCCATGTCAGAGCTTCAGTTGCAGTTATGTTTAGACTGGGACCAGCATGCTTGGCCCTTCATGCCCTCTATAAAATCTGTGTCAGACCGTTATCTGGTATGTCCAATGCACAATATACGTGTAATCATAGTTCTGGATAAAGATACGTAATGAAATGTATATAACATGACTGTAGTGCAAGGCTGATGGAGAAGGTGTAGTTTTCCCTCTTTGTAAAGATGGTGCTGTGTTCAACAAATTTGTCTGTTTGCTGACTTTTTAGTTGGTCATTATTTCAGTGTAAGATAGAGAAGTTACCTATTAATTTGAAATATATGGTAAGCCCAAGTATTCTGTCAGTGCCTATAAAGGGCTTTCTCTTTATCACTTAGCTGTGCCCCAACCAATCTGTGATCAACTGACTTTCAAAACATATGTCATATTATTCTTGTCTCTGAGGTGAAAACAATGGCAACTTCTTGATAGCAGTAACAGGAGCAGAAAAGCTCTTTCAAGTGTAGTGAGTTCATGAATTTATTTTACACAAAAATGCAGATGGTTCACAGCTGAGAGCTGTAGTGTTTTGAAGCTGCTTCCTGAAAGATTGGAAGGGTGGGTAAGAAACAGGAGATCTGCAGTAACGCAGGGCATAGCACAGATCTCAGAGGTTGTCAAGCACAGGCAAAGTTCTCTTACAGTCCCTGCGTAGGCCAGTCTGTCACTTGGATAGTTTTGGACTGGGTAATCATCTGAAACTTTAATTTTATATGAAAAAATAACACATTTCTTAGTGCTGGAGGAAGTAATTGAATCTATGCATCCAAATGTCCTTGGCAGTTTCTATTGTGTTTTTATTATTCAGCAACTGCGTGTTCTAATACCAGATAGACAATGTAAGTGGGGTTTTGAACTCCAGTGAAATAATACCTTAAATGTCTCAGCTCAGTATAATGCTGGATATAAGAAGGAGCATTTTCTGAAAGAGGATGTGATCTTTTCCTCTTCATGGCCCAGGGGTGGGTTATAAAGATAAGTTTACCCTGTTCTCTTGGCAGAGTAGTCTCAGTCCCACTTTTATCTCTATTTGTCAATTCTCTGCCCCGACACAGAAGTACATCCAAGAAGCCAGGAATCTGGGCAGCACTATCCGGCAGCCCAAGCTGTCCAACCTCTCTCCGTCGGTCATTGCGCAAACAAACTGGAAGTTTGTAGAAGGCTTGTTGAAGGAATGCCTAAATAAGGTAAGACACAGAATAATTCTGTTCTCTTGCACCTCATATCTGTTTTTTATGGACCATTTTGTGGCCAGTGTGTTTGAACCTCTTTCTTCGGCTATCTGTTTCTACTTTATCCCTATGAAGGCTTTGGCACAGTAGTGAGGAACTTATGAAGACATAACGTATTTAGAAGTTCTGTAAGGAGTGAAAACTTTATCAAGCAGATTTAGGGTAGAGAATATAAAATGATAGAAAGAAATTGAATATTCTGATGGGCCTTTTTCATCCTGCTGCCAGTGTGTATTATAGCATATTTCAGTTATCACTGATGAGACTGTACTATTTCAGTAGGAGTTGAATGTTCCGAAAGAGGAGGTTGTGGTGCAAATGCAGGAGCTTTTCTCATAACTAAAGGAAACAGGTTAACAAATTCTGAAACATGTTTTCAAGCACTTAAAGAAATATAGCATTAGTTTGTAGATATGCTTCACCTGTATATATTTGATAATATATTAATCTGAACTAAATGTTCATGTTTATCTTAATACAGCAAAGACAATAATTATCAAATAAGCATGTTCTTGTCTTAAGTTGGTAGAGGTAATGTAGCAATTGTATACAGCTTTTTGGAGAAGACTGTCTGATGCATGCATCTACTTCTGATATCACTTTGTGTCACTTTTTTTATGTATGAAACTGTCCAAATAATCTTCTTCACTTAGTAGAGGCATATGAAGGTGAAAATCCTTGTAGGTAGACTTTTCTCTTTCACTGTGGGAATGCAACTCTAGTGAGCTTGCTGTTAGCAAAGAGAAGGCGAGGAGGAGAAGCAGCTAGAGACTGACATGGAGTTCAGCTCAACTAAGACTGTGCATAGGTGCCTAAGGGAGTATTACTGGTTTGAGAGCTACTCTTGAACAGCAACAAAGATGGAAAAATGTGTAAGAGAGGAACAGAAGTAATTTCCTAGCCATTTTTTCCTTCCAGGTGGCTATATGATGACTATACTGTGACTGGGAGACTGTACTTTTAATAGTTGGTGAGAGCTTGTTTGACTAGCATGAAATTGTGGACACTTTAGGAGAATGTGGCTCATTAGGAAGCTCAAGAGATGCACTCCAGAATGGGTTTGTGTAAAATGCAAATACCATTCTGACAGAACACAGTCTCACAGGAACAGTGTGTCCTGCTGCTACTTAGAAGCTGTTGTACACATTCGCCTCCCCGGGGAGAGGGTGCACATAGTGCACTGCTCCCAGGCCAGCACTCACTGGGCTTCTAAAGCAGCCAAACTTGTGTTGCAGGGCATTGCTGCTGGGCCTCTAGCTTGTCAGTGCGTGGCCTGCTGTTCCCTTTGGGGTAATTTGTGGAGGCTTATGTAAAGCCTCCTCTGCAAGCCCCTTGTTAGAAAGGTGGAAGAGGCTGTGAAGTGATCAACACTGGTGCTGCCATGGCTTGAAAAACAGGGATAAGAGAAATGCAGTCTGCACTAGCTTCAGAAATAATGTGTACATCCAGTTATTCTGCCAAGTCTTTGCTACCGTGTGCTTCTTTGTTGGTTATTTAAAAAATGTAAGTGATCTTGGAAGTTCCTGTGGAAGAAATTAACACTTTTGCCTTTTCCTTTTTGAGACCAAGAGAATGTTGGTTGAAAAAATGGGTCGAGAAGCTGTGGAGCTAGGTCATGGTGAAGTGAATATCACAGGTGTAGAAGAGAATACCCTGATAGCCAGTCTGTGTGACCTCTTAGAAAGGATATGGAGTCATGGTCTGCAAGTCAAACAGGTGAGGAACAAGTATTCCTGTATGTTGCAGAGCACACTTTCCTGAAGCCATGTTTATGCTCTTCCTCATTGTGCTTTCAGAGGATACCTTTTGTGTGTATACAGACCTGTTGAAATATTTGCGTTCCTCTCCCAGCCTTTTTTGTGTCACTTAGTGCTGCCTTGTCTGTCTCTGCTTTTTGCTCTGGGGTATGTGCAAGTGCACATGTTGACATATTCACAATGACTTCTGGGAAGACTTTTTTTCCATTTAACCTGGGGGTTTGGTTTTATTTGATTTGTGGGTTTTGGTTATGCTTTTAATAGAATGGTGAATAAAACCATTTCTATGTTCTCAATACTTTGTTTAATGAAGTTGCATAGGCTGTAAGGCAGCCTATGCTAAAGGTACTGTCAATGGGATATGGTATGGGGAATTTGTTTTCATTAAGGAAAATTTAGTTTTTAAGAGTAAAACACTATTTTTGTTTTTCCTGAATGATGTAGGGATAATTAAATGATGTTTATAAGATTGTTACTTAGAGGTGTTGCTTTTCATATGGAAATAATAATTGTTGTAGTCTTTTGTTTGGAGTCACTAGATGGAGTTTGGAGATCCTTTATCCTTTCCTCCTCCTCTGTACAAAGGAATAGCAAGGACAGTGAGGATTATAACTTGTTAAAAAGAATGTGCAGAATAAACATGTATGATCCAGATAACTGTAATTCACTGTCTCTGTTCCCAGCACTCAAGCTCCCGTGTTTAAATCTGCTCTCCATCAAACTGTATAACAGTTCTCGATGTGAAGATTTATCCTGTGATTCTCTCCCTTCCCTCTTGTATATCACTTAGGATAGAAGCTGTACTGCTTTCGTCTTAGAAGACAGAGCATCAGCATACTCTGCTTCAACTCAGATTTGGGCCTTTCAGACCACCAGGCGGCCAACCCTACATAAGGTTAATGCTTTGGATTGATTGCAGATGTTGGCAAACAGTGCTTAATGGTGGAATAAAATGGAGGCCTGATGGAGGAAGTGCAATGCATCTCATATTATGATCCACAGTTTGCTTTTTTTTTAAAAAAAAAAAAAAAAGAAAAAAAAAAGAAAAAAAAAGGCACCAGCAATTTTGTTTGCTCTGGCCTTTATTAAATATGAAAAAGGCTGCTGTTTTAGAAATCAATTTTATTTTTCAGTAATGAGCCAAGGGAGACTCTTCTTTCTAAGTTGACCATAGTAATGAGGATGGCTTTCCTTCCACCAATCCCTGCTTTTACCTTTTCCCTGCTGATGAACCCTGGTAGTCCTACCTTAGCTACCTACTGATCCTTCCACATGCAAAGTGAATCCACACCTTCCTTTGCCCAGAGCCATGCAGGAGGTTGTCCCGTGTGGAGTCTGACTGAAGTAGTGGGAACTTTCAGAAGGCCTTGGTTATTCCCTTGCCTCTTTTCTATCCCACTGCTTTCCTTAGGCTATCTTCCCTTCCTTTGAAGGTACAGCTTGCATCATCATTGCTATTTGGTGAAGTTAAAGGAGAGTAACATGATGATAAAGGAAGTGCATGAATTCTTACATTCATCATGATTGCTGACATCTATTTGCTGCAGGATCCTTTGTTTGCTGCTTTATATGATGTGTTGCAGTTTGCCTTGCCATGGCAGCTAGTTGCTGAACACTAGACTGTGTGTGCATGTGTGTGTTTACTGAGAGAAATACCATTTTGGATATAACTGTTCCCTGGTTGATATTTTTTCATGCTCTCTTTTTATGTTTTTATAAGACTTGCAATTTTGGCTTTCCATGTTGGATGTCAGGATTTTTATGCCCACTGTGGTGAGGTATAGGATTGAAGTGTTCAGAGATTTTTAAAAATAGTATTTTTTTAAAAAAAAAAAATTTCACGGATACTCTTGAATTGACAACTATTGCTTTACAGTCATGGTTCCTTTCTGCTCAAAATTGTAAATAATGTCTTTATAATATGACTGCTCTTCTGAAATGTAGAATTGCTGAATCTTTACTGGGTTTTCAAGTTAATATAATTTATGAAGATAAGTAATACTAATGGATATCCTCTGTAAATGATTCCAATTAATGTGCTGCTGAGTCCCTGTTCAATTACTGCTGCCTTTCTGTGGCTTTGCAAGCTTTTGCTTTATCATGTGGAGTATTTAGGATGCATCCAAGAATCCTTTTAGTTTGCCAGCAGAAGATATCCTCACACTCTGCTTTTAGCCACCAGAGATTTAGGAAAGCTACATAATGAGCAAACTTTTAACACGATTTGACAGATTATCTTGGCCTAAATACTGCATTCCATATTTTAACTTTTAAGCTTGTTTTATAATGTGTGGAGCTGGAGTATTCTTGGTGATAAGCTTTCATTGTCCTGGTTGTGATTTGGACTCTCTTACTGTGTTCGTCTTTATCTAAGTTATTGTCAGATGAAATTGAAGGGGTTCTTTAGAGGTTCTAAAAATTGATAGCATACATCTGTAGCCATGAATTATCCTCAAGGGTGAAGATGCACCAGATGTGGTCTGGATGTGAGATGGTTTCCTCAGGCTGGCTCTGTGTCTCTTCTTATTTCACTGCTGGAGAGGGAGGGAGGGAAAGGCAAAACAGTGCAGGGTCTGGCCTCAGACTTGAAACTCTACTGTACTTAGTGTTGTCCAAGCCTTTAAATGTTTTCTTGTTGTGTTATTGAACAATGAGAAATAAATCTCCATCAACTTTTTCCTGTTACCAGAATCACTAGATCCCAGTAGTTTGACTCTTTCTTTTCTTTCTCAACCTCTTTACAGCTCCTGAGCACCTCCAACTTGTGCCTCTTTTTTATTTTTTTAATTTATTTTTTACCAATGACTTTGTAGGGAGAAACATTTAAAACAAGTTTTGTTATGGCTGATACTTTCACTGTTGATTTAAAATTAAAATTTTAATTTTTCTTTACTTTTTTAATTTTAGGGGAAGTCTGCTTTGTGGTCTCATTTGTTACACTATCTAGAAAACAGACAGAGAAAAACTACATCAGGCAGCTTCAGTACCTCAGGTGAGATTGGCTTAAGCCATTTGATGTCATACCAATTTCAGCTGAATCTAGGCTCATTAGTGTTTTAATGCTCAGTGTGTGCTGATCTTCATAACCATCTGTCTACTATATTTTCATGTCACTTGAAGTGGAAATATGCCACAGTACCTTCACAAAGCAGAGAGTCACCAATAATGCAAGAGTGCAAGTTGGTGTTAATTCAGTTTGGTTTTTTATGTAGATTTTAAAATGTACTAACTACAGATTCTGTTCTTTGAATCTAGGAATACTTCTTGATTCAGAAAGGAGGAAGTCTGATACTAGTCCAGCCATGTCACCTCTCAGAATCTCTCTCATCCAGGATATGAGGTGAGTTTAAACTGTTAAAACTAACACAGAAAACCTGTGAGATTTTGCATACTTGCTTCTGTGTATAATATTTACCATAAAGAAAAGTCCATATTTCATACTGCAGGAGAGTGATGTGAGGAAGGAACCTTCTGAACTGTTTTTAAGTATATAGTGCATCCTTTTCATTGGCCTTTACAAAAACCATGGTTCATACTGAGGAGTTTTTATATTGTCACATTTACTAGCTTATAGAAATAGCCTGACACAGTTTTCATATTTTTAAAGTATTCTGTATTGTTTTCTTTCCAATTAAATGTGAATGTAGTGTGTTTTCCCAGTCATTGCCAAGTTGGTTGTATAGCTCTTAGCTCATTCTTGCTTCCCAGTGAAGAAAGTGTTTAAAGAGCTTGTCTGATCTAAAGTGTGGGTTTATCTAACATTGAGTGCCTTAGTGGAATAAAACTGTAACTTCTGCTCAATACCTTCTCTTTAGTACATGAAAAAACAATATGCAGAACTTCTAAATTAATTTTGAAAAGGTTTTTCTTTCCGCCTTTTTCCTTATCAACATCCAACTTTTTTCAGTGGTGTGGGTGAATTGAAATTTTCAAGGGACATGCTTGTCCTTTTAAAATAAAATATTTTTGTCTTGTATGCAAGAAAAGCTACTGCTGAGCATGCAAAGACAGTATTTAATTTTCCAAAGCATTCAGCCTTAAATATTGCAGTGATAAGGTCCAGAATGATTCTTAAATCATGTGAGGCAATGGGCCTGGTTTAGAATTTTGTAAATAGGGCACTGCATTGCAGATATTTCCTTTTCAGGCTCTTATTCTTTTTGAGCTAGATACGCAAAGAATTTAGCTAGTGCTGAATATTAAGGTGATGATGTCTCTTTTTCAAGTAGTTTGCCTGACATTTTGCATTCTTGCCAAAATTTCTTCTTCAGCCTAGCCTGGTTCAAAAGAACTGTCACACTTTGAAAATACTGGGCAGCCTCTTTTTTAAAAAAAAAATAAATAAATTTTTTTTTTCTTTTTATTCCAGGCATATCCAGAATATTAGTGAGATCAAAACAGATGTTGGCAAGGCCAGAGCCTGGGTTCGTCTCTCTATGGAAAAAAAGTTGCTCTCTAGGCATCTAAAACAGCTGCTTTCAGATCATGAACTCACAAAGTAAGATGGTTTATTTCTGGCAAAACTTTTAAAAAATTAAACCTGTTTGATTTCAGAACTCCGGAAGTGCTTATCTGCTTAGCAGTGTGCAAAAGGAATAGAAGAAATTAGTCTTCCAAGTGTGTCTCTGTATCTCTGTGTGAGCTATGTGGGAATTAAAATTCAATGCCGGGGTTCTTCAGAGTTCTGTCAACATAGGCAGTTTGAGGTGAAATCTTCAAAAATCGCTAGGGTGTAAATGAAACAGGATGTAAATCCGAATACCGCTACCTTGCTGAGCCAGGCTTTTTATCTTGACCTCCTTTCTGTCACTATGGGTTGTTTTGTTTTCCTTTGGTTGTTGGTGTGCTTTCACCACGTGTGGCAAAGTGCAGCTTAGGTCCTGGTTGCAGTTCTGTCATATGGAGAGTCAAGGTGCATCCAGGCGTGCTTCTGTGGTTCTGGTTAGCATGACTCAAAGTAACTTCCTTAGCTTCTCACTTCTATCTCCAAACCTGAGACATTCTCGTAATTCCTTTCAGTGTCTTGTAAAATGATGTAGATAAACTATACCAGAAATTGATTCTAAGAGAGGAGATGAATGGTGCACATGCAGTACCTTGAAGGTGACTAGGAAGGCTGTGATGATCAGCTCTAGGATATCATTTGGGGGCAATAGACACAATGATATCTAGTAATCTTTTGAAACCTTCCATCTAAATCTTTCATAGCATGATTGTCCATGACTCTAGATCAAACAGACAATGTCTCAGCTTTGTTTGTCCTGTCCTACAGAGTAAGGGTTTTGCATTTAAAGCCTCCTTAACATAAGAATTCCTTTTGTGGTAGTCAAATATCTGCTATTATGAACTGGTTTTTGGTTTTATTACTTCTAAGCATTTCAAAATTGGTGACTTCCAATTCCTTGTATATGAAGTAATAAAAAAAGGTTATGAAAAGACGCAACTGTTGTGAGCCAAAACACTATTTAAAGAGTAATTATACAATAGGAAGACAATGAGAGAAATAGATAAAGTATGAAAGAGAGGGGGATGTAAATGAGAACTGAAGACTTGAACCTGTAGAGAGTTCCAAATGCTGCTGGCTTAAACTGTCAGAAGTACTTGTAGTAGTGCTTCTTACAAGTACACATCTTGAAGGACAAAAGCACAAGGACCTATTTACTTGGTCATGTCCATTGTATTATCTTTGCAAACATAAATAATTATTTTGTAAATAGTTGCACAAATCAGGCCATATTTAATACTAATGGGTTTTGGAATAACAATTTGAGGTTTATTCAGCATAACCTGTGCAGGGGGAAAAAAAAAAGCCCCTCCAGCAAAGTAAGCAGCCCAGATCAGATTACATTTAGCAGGGCTTGTCCCATGCAGGACAAGTGCTGTGAGAGGACTTTCCACATACCACCATGCTCCACTCCCCTCATTTCACCAAAAGAAGGGGAAAAAACAACTCTCTTAACACTGACCAATGCACTCTTGGTCTATCAGCCAGATAGTGATTTTTTTAGAACAGAGTGAGACAGCAACAAAAATACGTTTAAAATAGTGACAAGCAAAGGAGCAACTTGTGTAGGAATGACATCAATTATTTGTAATCCCGTGTGCTTTGTGCTGTATATTTAGGTATCCTTCAAGAAAGGTGTTCTGGACAGCATAGTTTTAAAGTGTTCTGTGTTTTTAGAGAAAGCAGTGCCAAGTTCAGTGAAGTATTAAAAGTAATGGTGCAACTTCTGCTGTTTTACAATTAACATGATTTTGTGTACTTTTTTTGAAGCAGCTGCTAGATATTTTAATTAACACATTACTTGGCATTTGCTAAAAAAAAAGAAAGTTTCTTTCTAGTCTGCAAAGGGACTAGAGTTGGAGAGCAGAAGGAAATCACATAGCTTCACTCCCCTGAGGCCTTCATGTGCACGAGTACATGGAGACATCTTACACTTGGAAAAGGCAGGGCAACACATAACCTTGTGGACAGGCTGTCTAAGCCTGTAGTTCAGATTGTTCAAATGAAACGTAGACACAGTCACCTGTGAGACCTTTGTGACTTTGCTACTCTTGTGGCTAAAGGCAGGTTGTGTTGATTTAAGGCTCAATATCTTTATTTCCATTGAACATTTCCTGTCAATCTCCAGTGATACATTTTTATATAAGTCAGAATGTGTATGTTAATAATCGTTGATTTGTTCTGCAAATTTCTGGCTTGTGAGTCACTCAATACCTGAAATTGAAGGGAGTTGTCAGCGTACTCTCTGTCCCGATCCAATGTCAGAGGTTTTGATACTATCCCAAGAGCGAGATTAAGACGCAAATGAGGTCAAATGCCCTATACCCAATGCAGCTTTTATTACAAAAAGAGACAAAGAGAAGAAAAGAGTAGCAACAGGACAGAGTGCAAATAAAAGGCAGAAATGAAGCAAGTGGTCCGTAGAGAATGGGCGAGCGCTTACCACCACGGGCCCGCAGCACGCCGTTGGGCCGGAGCCATCTCAGCCTTGGTGGTGGGCGGTGGAGCAGGAGCG
>NW_008616686.1:0-1165 GCF_000691845.1 Merops nubicus
GTTACACTGATTGTTACTGCTGCTCTTTAGTATTCCTTCTGTGTTCTTTTAGTGAATTTTCCTTATCTGAACCCACAGAGTTTTGTTTGTATATTTTTCTCACTTCTTCCCCACCCGTGCGGGGGCTTGGGAGGCGTGAGTGAGGGGCCACGTGCTGCCCGGCTGCTGCCTGGGGCTCAATCAACACAGAGAGTAAGTGTACAACATATTAGTAACCATGATTGTGACGGACACCTTCCAGACAAATACCCAGTCTAATCCCCAGCCAGATCCACCTGCTACAAACTACCCAGTCTAATCCCCAGCCAGATCCACCTGATACGACAGCAGCTGGGGAGCTTGGCCTTTCTTTTTCTGCTTCCAGAAAATGCCATAAAATTTAGTTGTCTGGTAGGTGCTGGGGGTTTGGAAGGTGCCCCTCTCCTTAAATCTGACTTGTTATTCTTACTCCTCTGCCCCATAGTGCCTGGAAGGAAACAAGTATCAATGGCTGTGTAGGGGAAGGAAAAAAATATGAGATGGAAAAGAAGAGAGGATGCAAAGTGTCAGAGGAGGAGAAGGATACCCCCTGGGAGGCCAATGCTTACACAGTCGTTGCCTCAGGAAGGCATTGACAAGATGGATGAAACGCATGCTGAGTCCCTTCCTCCTGCTTGTGAGATATCAGATTCCCACATGGCCCAACTATTGTCCCTGACAGCCCTAAGAATTCTTCAGCTACATTTTTTACATTGCCCTGATGAACCATTTCAGACTTTAAAGTTGGTCCCACTGAGGTTTTGCACACTCTCTCTTCTGGGAAGAGCTGAGCCCCGTGTTTCTACCACTTCTCCCCTTTCCTCCTTCTGCCACCTTGGAACAACACCTGACCCCCAGATACCCAGAAAATCACAATGAACCTGGTTGGGCAGCTGCTTTGAGATCTTTATGGTGCTTCCTGTTCTTGGCAGGAAAACCTGCAAGCCCAGAGAGGAACCAAACTCCAACAATACAAACCCTAAAAGACCCAACTGCATATCTCTGCAATAATGAAAGCTCAAAGACAATGCCCCTACATGTAGTGGGTAGTATTTCCTGGTTTTTCTCCCTGTATACTGAATGGCCCAGGTGCTCATCAACTGCCTGCACAAGAGCCAGTCAGCACTGGAGATGAGTATTCGGCCTG
>NW_008616687.1:0-7216 GCF_000691845.1 Merops nubicus
TTTTTTCCAATAATCAAAGCACAGTGGACCTAATCAGAATCCTAATTAGCTGTTAGAATCTGCTTCCTTCCTGAACAGCAAAATAGAACAGACACCATTGCCTTTTTCATAACCATTGTGCTTTCCTTCCATAAACAAAACTGTTTTCCCTAAATTTGCTCTCTTCTCTGACAGGCAGGGAGGGGCCAATCACCTCCTAAAACTTAGAGATGTGAAAAATGGTGGCTAAAAATAAGGGTCTAGCCTCTAAGGGAAAACTGACCTGGATTCCAGCAACTACTCCAGGAAGGCAAAAGCATCTTACAACTCCTGTGTGTTTATCTCAGACACTGTAGAACATGCTGCTATTCCTCAACAAGCAATCTTGCCTTCTTTTCAGCACAGGAGCATCACATTTACTTACAGTAGACTATATTAAATTATCTTTGATTTGGAGAGTGATTTTAAACAAATCTACATGAAATAGTTGTTTCTCTTCTTGATAGAAAAGCTTCCCAAATTTTGTGACTTTTCATATATCAATACATTCTATAAAATAATCTTTTACTTTTGCATACACTCTCACCAGCTCCCAGAGGCAGGCAATGAGATTAGGAGAGATATTAAGGTTCTCAAGAGCTAAGACTGGACTTCTAGTCTTACCTACATTACTTGTGGGAGGTGATTCAATTACATTATTCTAAACCACGAGTTTACAAAAGCTTACACTGGGAAAGCTTCCAGAAATAAACTTTCATATGCAAGAGAGTACTTGCATTCTCAGAAGGTTTGTGTCTGTGTAGCATTTGTCTGTGTTTTGTCCTTCCCTAAGAACACCTGGGGACTCCTATTGAATAGGTAACTGATTATTTGTTTCATGGTATCTAACTACATCATTATTAGCAGATATTAAAAAAATCACAACAATTAGATAATAACTGTTCACAAGATACTTCAAGAAAGGATTTTCTTGAAATCATTTCAAAGCAATCAGCTCAATGCTTTAAAACCAGCTAACATGTGGAGCCAAATGCCTGTGTTAGAGGAGCTACACACCATGCAAAATTTAATATTTTGAAGGAAAGCTCATTAAATAGTGCTGAAATACTATGGGGTTTACTTTTTATGGTTTTCACTGAAATAAAGGGAGAACTAAGTTAGGTGATCATTGGTGTATAAATTCTTTTCTTATATTGTAATAAGAATAAAGTGGGCTTGTCACTGTGCTGATTCTGGCTGGGATAGAGTTATATTTCTTTATAAGAGCTTTCATGGGGATATGTTTTGGCTTTGTGATGAGAACAGTGTTGATAACATAGGAATGTTTCAGTTATTGCTGGACAAGGCTTGCACTGGGAATAGGCAAGACGTTGGGAGGGGACACAGATGAGAGAGCTGACCCCAACTGCCCAAAGAGAGATTCGATACCACACGACATCATGCGCAGAAGAAGGAGCTGGGAGGAAGAAAGACAAAGGGGTGATGTTTGGAGGGATGGAATTTGTCTTCTGAAGTTAGTTTGGTGTGACAGAGCCCAGCTCTCCTGGGGATAGCTGAACACCTGCTTGCTAATAGGAAGCAGTGAGTGAATTCCTTGTTTTGCTTTGTGTGCACAGCTTTTGCTTTACCTATTAAACTGTCTTTATCTCAACTCATGAGTTTTATCACTTTCACCATTCTGATTCTCTACCCCATTCCACGTAAGGGAGAGTGATAAAGCACAAAGCAGGTGTCTGGGGCTCTGCTGTGGTTAAACCACAACTAACACACAAGTCTAATCTAGGCATTATAGGCTATCTTTAAAATCTGTGAGAGCAATAGGCACCTTTGGAGAATGATTCATAACATCTACCTAGACTTGTGAAAGATATTTGACACTGTCCTGCATGACATCCTTGTCTCTAAGATGGGAAGACATGGACTTGATGGATGGACCACTCAGTCAATAAGGAACTGGCTAGTTGGCTGCACTCAAAGAGTTGTGATCAATGGCTCAAACTCCAGGTGGAGACCAGTGACAAGTGGAGTTCCTCAGGGGTCTGTTCTGGGTCCAGGGCTGTTTAATATCTTTGTCAGCAGTATGGAGGGTAGCATTGAGTGCACCCTCGGCAGGTTTGCCAGTGGCACTGAGCTGTGTGGTGTGGTGGATTCACTGGAGGGAATGGAGGCCATTCCAAGGGACCCTGACAGGCTTGAGCAATGGGCCAGTGCAAACTGCATAGTGTGCCATGTGCCTATTTTCTCAGAACAGATTTTCCACTACTACCTGAAACACAGCCAGCACCTTACATTTCTGGTGTTGGCTTCCCAGCACAGTCAACTTTAAACTGTTCTTGACAGCTCTCCTTAAAATTGTGCTAAGATTCTAATCTACGATTGTCAAAAAGTCTTGTTTGCATCAGTTGTATCCATGGCAACAGCATGAATAGAACAAGGTTTAAGGTTTCCTCCTTGGAAAGACAGACGTTTCATTAACTGCAAAATCTGAAAAGGCAGTCTGCTAGCACAGAGCATAGAATATCAGAATCTGTGGTCTAAATTATGAACCCAAATCCACATCTAGCATGATCATATAGATATGTTTTCTGCTGGAAGGCTTTTAATCTTTTTTAGTTATTACTTGTTTGTTACAGATTATTAAACATTTTGAATCACTGTGTTATTCTGAGCATGGAATAGATTTTTTAGAGGTACCTTTTCACCTGGAGACACTTCTAACTAATAACCAGATTTTCTCACAGATAATCAGTGTTTAACTCAGCTGTATCAGCTGGGTCTCTAGACTCCTTCATATTCGATGGGAAGACTTGGTCTGTAGCCTCTGTGTCAGAGCTTAAGGTCATGACTCCTGTTGGAATACAGGATCCAAGGCTCATGCAGCCTGCAGGAAACACTGAAGTGATCTATCCTGTCTGTTGTGTCTGAATCTCTCCTTGGAGTGAATTGTTTGGTATGCCCAGGTACCGGACTCCTGGTGTGAACCAAACTAAGTCCAAGTGACACTGTAGCTATGCCACAGCGTGAGCTACTCCCTCTGTTGCTACATTAGACAAGTTGATTCCTTCAGAGGATGTTTCATTTTATCCTAAATCAGGTATCTAAGAAAGTTAAGATTATTCATTATTTTCCGTTTCCTATTTCTTTCCAGGGACAGTAGCAGAATCTCAGAATAAATACATCAGATGGAGATAGTTGCATTTTACATTTTACATGCCTTCCAGTATCCCACCCAGTGTTTTCTGGACATAGTAATCTATCAAGGGCAAACAAAATCTGGGGTTCAGTTTCTACCATTGCCAGACCTTCTCTTTAAAAGAGGAGCACTCATTCAGTTGAATACTTTTAAAAAAGATGCGCAACATAGAACATGGGGGAAAGCAAGCAAAAAAAAGCCCTAAACCACAGTATATACAGAGATCCAGCTTAGATTTATCGAGCTCTGGTTACTGACCAGACCTCAGTAAGGTTACAGGATGTGTGAACAGGAGAGTTTCACTTCAGTGTGGATTAAGTTCTGGACCTTCTGACTTTAGTTCATCAGTACTGCCAGTTGATCTTCATGAGGAAAGCACCTTCTCCAGAAGCCTTTAGTTGATTTCTTAGATGTGTCTTGTGGAAGTAAAGCTCTTCCTCAGGGCAAACCTGACTTCTTTGTTTCTAAGACAATAGATGAGAGGATTGAGAAGTGGCACAACTACTGTGTACAAGACTGATACCAGCTTGTTAGCACTGTAGGTATACATGACCTTAGGGTGGGTGTAAGTGAAAAGAGTGGTGGAGTAGAACAATATCACTACTGTCAAGTGGGAGCTGCAGGTGGAAAAGGCCTTTCTCCTCCCCTGAGAAGAAGGGATCTTCAACACGGTGAACATGATGAAAATATAGGAGATGACCACAGTACACAGAGGCACCATGATGACCAGCAGAGCCAAGATGAAGTCCACTAGCTCAGCCAAAGAGGAATTGCTGCAGGAGATATTCAGTAGGGGTGAAATATCACAAAAATAGTGATTAATTTTGTATACATCACAGAATGAGAGCTGGGCTATAAAGCTCAGCTTGATGGAAGAAGTGGTCAAACCACACATCCAACAGCCAGCTGTCAGCTGAGCACAGAACTGGGGATTCATGACGAGTGAATATCGAAGAGGTTTGCATATGGCCAAGAAACGGTCATAGGCCATGACAGCTAACAGAATATATTCAGTACAAACAAAAGTCACAAAGAAATACAGCTGTGTCATGCACCCCTGGAATGAGATATGTTTGTCTTGAGAGAGGGAATCTATGATCATCTTCGGCTCAATGGCAGAAACATACCAGATCTCTAAGAAAGACAGATTTCCTAGGAAGAAATACATGGGTTTTTGCAGACTGTGGTTAGTTCTGATGAGGAGAATGATAAGGAAGTTTTCCAACACAGTTAATAAATAGGCTAGAAGTAAAACACAGAAGAGGAGCAGCTGCAGTTCAGCATTGGTGGGAAAACCCAGGAGAATGAAATACATGACACGAGTTTCATTCCTCCCACCCATCCTGTAGGGGAAAGATAAGCGTTATCCACCTGTAATAAATTAATACAATGAAACCTAACCAGACAGGCTTAAGTTCATAGCAATATGTTACACCATCACTTAAGTCACTATAAAAGTTCAGATTATTTGTTTCTGGGTTTCTAGAATTCAATTGTGTGAAATTCATCTACTCAATTAAGAATTTTTAATTGTAAAAATGTAAGCATGCTTTTTACTTTATGCTTCATGGAAATAAATAGGCACTACCAGTCCTATTTCATCTAAGACAGAGGTCTAAAATAAGCCAGGAGAATCAAGCCATTATATTGCACACCCAGTATAAAGAAAGTTAGGTAATGAGCTTATAGATAGACATTCACATGACCTCTGTTTTGGTTTCTACATCTATAGATTTCTAAAGTCATACCATGAATATCCCATGAACTGTAACGAAAATGCAAAGTACCACACAGATATATATAATTTGATATAAAAAAACCTCCAAACACATCTGAAGGACCCCATTTCTATGGCTAGCTCTGAAAAGACTCATGTCCACATAAGGCTTATTGATATATAAATGTACACATAGCATCCCAGATAAAGCATAAGTCCAAGCTTATTCTAGTTCTGGGTCTCATTTTTTTTTGGTAGTTAGAACACATTGTTCATTCAAAAATAAGAATGTCTCAGCCTGCGCTATGAAAAACAGAACCATTCTCAACCTTCAGTAATGGAAATTCAGAGTAGAATCCACTGCTTTAGCTGGTCCTGGAGAACACACTCAGTCGGGAACAGGAGAAGTGTAGGCTGCTGTGTCAGTGGCACGATTTATACCGACACAGATAAATCAAACACTTAATTTACCTTCAGTATCTCATGAGATTTGACTTAGAAATCATAGACAGCCTCCCAGTGGAAGCAATCACTGAAAGAGAAGGGATGCTACTGTTTCCTCCATGATTCCATGCAGAGTAGAAGTAAGAAACTGAAAATCTATGACTTTGTCTGAGACACTGAACAATGAAATAATACTTGCTGATATCTGCTGATTTTTACAGGGCAGAGGGAAAAAAACAACCAACCAACCAACCAAAAGACATAACCAAAAAAACCCCCACAAAACAAAATAAACCCCAAAAAGCCCTTAAGCAGAGGTTGTAAAAGCCAAAGGATTTAACTGGTAACCAGTTTTAGAGTAAGTAGTTTCTCCTATGCTGGAGTTATTGGTACAACTTTCAGGTCTACAAATAGCCATGCTCTGTATTTTCTGAAGAGTACAGTACAAATATAAGTGTGAAACGATTCCTTTAATACAGTGAAATACCTTTATTAGATAAATTTAATCAGTTTATCAAGTTGCCTGATGTATTTCTCTCCATTGATGACATTGACATGCAGAAACTCTGTTTAGTACCTGCGTGCCTGATTGAAGTACTCAGAGCCATGTACAATAATTTTCAACTAAATCTTCAGCTTCAAAATGGAGTTTTATACATATATTTATATTTATGTTAGATATAGGATTCATTTGTCCCAATTCAAACACCAGACATGTAAATGTTTAAGAGTGAGTTCAGCTGCCTAACCCCAGCAGTCTAGTACCATGTGGGGTGTTCACAACTGTTGTGGTTTGAGGCTTGGGGATGGGGTCCTGCCCTGAGCCCTTAAACAGAGACAACAATTCTTACTGGCTCCCACTTAAAGGGGTCCCAAACAGCAGAGACAAAGGAGTCTAGAAAGCAGTTTTGGTAGGCAGATCGTTTATTTGCTCAGCTGAGCAGCTATTTGGACTTTCTTCATTGCACTGAGCTGGTTTATGGTCACACAACTGCAATCAGAACCCGCAGCACACGTAAACATGCACATTACATGTATCTGCATCTGCATAGGAGACTCCAAATTAGGATAGACTCATCCTGCTCCTATCAGGACCTGTACTGTACATATGTCTAAGATAGAGAAAAAGCCCTGTGTTAGGTTGCTCTTTAGTAGCAGTTGCTCTTTAGTAGCAGTTGGATGCCCTGTTGTATCCAAATCATCTCTAATGGGCTGGCAAATACTCTACAAGACCTACAGAAGACAGATGTCTTTTTGAAGCAGCAGCTGGAAACCAAAAAGGGTGCTATAAATATATGTAGGGCTGGGGCAAAGGAAACTTTGTATCAAAATACAGATTTTTCAGACCAGAAGATACAAAGTTCTATACTTAAGCCAACATAACCACATAACTTATGTGCTTTAGGCTGAGAATCCATTGTGGTAGCCTCGATAAAACTCTGACCACTGTCAGAGTCGGTCAGAAGAAGAGTATTTCCTCAACCCCATCATCAGGAACTTGGACAATAAGGTACCTGAAATCAGGCTAACATCTCAACAAGAGTGGACAGTGGCCTACCTGAGACACAGCTGCTGGTCCCAAGAGTGGCTTCCTATGGATACAAAGGTGTGGACACCCTGGAATGGAGCCAGAGCTGTGGGGCATAAAGTGTACTGTACTGCTCTGGGAAGTGTCCTGTGACCGTGCCGTGGAGTGCCCAGTGCTGTGCCATGTACTGTACTGTGCTGGGAAGTGTCCTGTGATTGTGCAATGGTGTTCTGGTTCTGTGTATAAAGACGTTCAGGGCAGAACCCACACAGAACAGAACTATGTACTCCCCTCCCCCCCCAGCGAGAGAGCAAGAGAGAGAGAGACTTTGAAAAGCGACTGGAAGGGAAGTAAA
>NW_008616687.1:7617-9425 GCF_000691845.1 Merops nubicus
GTGCCATGGAGTGCCCAGTGCTGTGCCGTGTACTGTGCTGTGCTGGGAAGTGTCCTGTGAGTGTGCCATGGAGTGCCCAGTGCTGTGCCATGTACTGTACTGTGCTGTTCTGGCTGCCTGCAGGAGCTGGATCTGCTAAATTAAACTGCCTAGCTGTTGTTAAGGCAGATTGATCACAACTGCCATCTCAGCACCAATGAAGAAACTGCGGACTTGGGTGAACTGTGCTCATTATACAAACCCACCTCCTGGTCAAAGCTACCTGCTTCTAAAGGCAGACCATGCCTCAGACACTCCTCTGTGGGCATGCAGGGAAGCCTCGCTTGAGAAAGGTGGAGACTGGCAGGAGTCTATGGGACAGAGGAGGAGCAAGGTGCATCATCTGGCATAACAGATGGCTTCTTAGCAACCCAACTTTGGGAAGCTTTCCTCCCAGAGGAAGGATCACAGTGCTCAGAAGAACCATCTGGATGCTGCCTGGACCTGGGACCACAGGGATGCCTCGGACCAGTGGTGGCAGCTATTACTTTCTTTCCCCTCTTCACATTTCCTGTCACTCTTTTACCTATTGGATACTGCTTTACAGGCAAAAAATAAAGTTCCACTGTTTGAAGTAAAACTCCCCTTTGGCTTTCTTTTGCACTTTGAGATCACAGCAAACTGACCATCACGAGTCCACTGAGTGGAGCGGACTGTGACAACCACTACCCTCTGGTTGCGACCATCCAACCAATTTCTGATCCACTGAACAGTCCACCCACCAAACCCGCATCTCTCCAATTTAGAGAGAAGGATGTTGTGGAGGACCAAGGCAAAGGCTTTGCAGAATTCGAGATAGATAATATCCATAGGTCTTCCCTTGTCCACTGATGTAGTCACTCCATCACAGAAGGCCACAAGGTTGGTCAGGCAGGACTTGCTCCTCATGAAGACATGCTGACTGTCTGGAATCACTTCACTGCCCTTCAAATGCCTGAATACAGCTTCTAGGAAGATGTTTCATGATTTTCCCAGGCACAGAAGGAAGTCATCTCAAGTCCCATAGACATATATGTTCAGGTTCTTCAGGTAGTCACAAACTTGATCTTCTCTTACAGTAGGAGGCGCTTTTCCCTCCCGGTCCCCATTTTGCAGTCCATCAACTGGGGAAGTGTGAGAAGAGAGGTTCCTAGTGAAAACTGGGGCACTGAAATTGTTGAGTACCTCAGCCTTCCTGTCTGTTCTTAGCAGCTTATCAGTCTTGCTCATATGGGGGGGACACACTTTCTTTGACATTCCATTTTTGGCTGACATACCTGTAGGAGCCCTTCTTATTATTCTTTGTATTCCTTGCCAAATTCAGCACCAGCTAATTGCATCTTGGCTTTCCTGACCCCACCCCTACACAACTGAGCAGTTTCCCTGTACTCTTTCCAGGTCATCTGTCCTTGCTTCCACTTCCTGTGCATTTCCTTCTTGCCCTTTAGTTTAACCAGCAGGTCTTGACTCAGCCATGGTGGTCTTCTTCCTTCCTTGCCTGATTTCTTACATCTGGTGTAAGTGATTACATTCAGTAAAGATCCTCCAGAGAAAAATTCACATAATCTTCCCTAACTTTGTCTTTCTGTATCAAATTTTATCTACTGATTAAACAGGAGATCTGCCTACCAAAGCAAAGTGTATCTCCCTTGCCCGTGAAACAAGTCACTGGTGGTGGCTAACAATATAATGCACAAGACTGTTTCACTCATATCATTGGTTCCCTGTAATTCCCAAATTTAAACTAAAAAAAATACTGGAATCCTCTTCATAGAATCATAGAATCATAG
>NW_008616688.1:0-5090 GCF_000691845.1 Merops nubicus
CAGAGCCGGCGCCGTGACGTCGCCGTGTTTTTCTGCGCAGCCCGCAGGATGTTGCAGCCGGCCAAGAGCCGTGTTTGTGTTGATAACATTACAAGTATTTCCTCTCCGTTTCCGAAACCGGCAGGGAGGGAGCCGAGGGGGGAGGGAGACTCGGGTTTCTGCGCCATTAGGGTAGGACTCCGGAGGCCTTTTATGTTGTATCGCCGGCCTTTATTTATCCTGCTTTTGGGAATGGCTGGGCTGGCACAGCCCTCCCCTCGGCTCCGGATCCGGGTTTAAGGTGACAGAGCAATGCTGGCAGCCAGCACAGGAGCAGCTCCTGGGATACTTGTAGAATGATCCACGCAGCGAGCTGGGATATCCTCGGGGCTGCCTGCTGTAATTGTCCTGTGTCTTTGGACATTTACAGTTGTAAAGCCATGAATTTGGGATCAGCATGGACCGCCTGCAGCCAGCTTCCCTCACAAAACCGGGGAAATTCAGGATTCTTTTCCCTTTCCAATGCTTTCCTCCCTGTGAGATCCACCCAAGGATTGATGAACTTACTGTAGTACCAAGAGGGGGTTAAAGGCAAGGAGCTGCCCATTGGTGTAATCCCAGGGCATCGGAGCTGCTCTGCTGGCTCAGCATCAGTGGTCCCACTCAGTGAGCTTAGGGTCTTCTCCAGCCTAAGTGATTCTGTGGTCATCCCACCATCCTGAAGGAGTTTTGCAGCCAGTCTGGGAATTGCTGATGCTCATGTCCTTATAGTAATCACAGTCATGGGAATAAAACCAAAAAGATTGTCCCCATCTGGATAGAGGGAGGAGCGCTTTGGAGGCCAGCAGGACATCAGGCTGTTGGCCTTAGGGAGCAGGTGTGGGGTCACTGTGGGCTAACCCATCAGTCTTTCTTTCTTAACTTTCTCAAAATGACTCCAGGGACCACAGAGAGGAGAGGAACTGTGTTCCCTGAGGTCCAGTCCCAGCTCTGCCACTCCCTTTGCTGAGAGACCATGAACAAGTTCATCCTCCTGCTATTTGAGGTGTGCTGTAAGAGCTGGAGCAACCAGCTCGAAAGCTCCTTGAAGCCATTAAGAAGGGCTTGGAAGAGATTGAATTCTATGTGGCTTTCCAACAATTGGTTAATTATGGGCCAGGCAGTGAGGAGCAAGATCTCAGTGTGAGGAGCTGGTAGGATGACAGTGTGATAGCTGTGGGAATCCCAAATGAATGGGATCTCAAATGAACGGGATCTCAAATGAACGGGGATCTCAAATGAACAAGATTCCAGATGAAGGGAAGCCCAAATGGATGGGAATTCTGAATGAATGGGATCCCTGGTGAAGATGATCCCAAATGACTGGGAACTCTTGTTTTGAGAAGCGAGTTGTGGGAGGAGGAAAGGACCCACATCCACCTACAAGAATGACATTTATATACAAACACCCATCAAAACACAGCAAACAGTCACTTGCTTTCCAAGTCATGTTTGCAGAAGGTCTTTCCCTTCACCTGGTTACTGTTTTCTTGTTCTGGTGGTGATGAGTTACAACGATGAGATCTTGGCACCTTCATCAGTGCAGAGCTGCAGCCCTGAGGTGGATCCCCTGGAGAGCTGAGTGTCCACCTCAGTGCCCAGCCAGGCCAGGCTGAGAGCCCTGGGGCTGCTGAGCTGGAGAAGAGAAGCCTCAGAGGGGATCTGAGCAGTGCTGAGCAAGAGCTCAAGGGCCCCGGGGGGCAAGAGGCTGGGGCCAGACTCTGCTCAGTGGTGCCCAGCCACAGGCCAAGGGGCAACGGGCACCAGCTGGAACCCAGGAGGTGCCACCTGAGCAGGAGGAGAAACTTCTTTGGGGTGAGGGTGTTGGAGCCTGGAGCAGCTGCCCAGAGAGGCTGTGGAGTCTCCTGCTCTGGAGAGATCCCAAACCCTCCTGGCTGTGACCCTGGGCACCCTGCTGGGGGGGAGCTGCTGGAGCAGGGGGTGGGATGAGATGATCTCCAGAGGTCCCTTCCAGCCCCACCATGCTGGGATTCTGTGCCATTGAAACCCTACTGGTTGTGGATTTTCCAGACATCCCCTCCTGGAGCAGAGCCCTAGGGAGGCATTTCAGGACCTGTCCCACTCTGGCCAGTGGCAGGAGCATTGAATGAGTTCAAACTCATCCAGACAGATATGTTAACCAGTGATAAAACCCTCTGGGAATTCGTCTGCCTGCACCAGTGGGACCCCTTGGAGAAAGCCCTGCCCCAGGACTGGCCACAAAGGGAGCTGAGGGAAAGCTCTTATCTCTGGAGCTTGGTTTCCTTCTGGTTCAGAGTTTGTCTGACCTTTTGGTCACTGACTAAGGTCGATTTGTGCCAGGTTTGCTTTCGGGGGGGGGGGAGGAAAAGTGAGGAAAATGTAAGTGGGTGGTGCTGGTGGGAGGATCCTCCCTGGTGGGGTGGGGTGGGGAGGATCTTGTATTTCTGATACAGTTTCCAGCACGTTGATGACTTCAGTGTTGTCCCTTTGCCCAAAGTTTGGGATGGGTCTAGATGGAAGCAGATTTAAATCAATAGAACAGGCACAAACACCACGAGATGTAGTGAAGAGGGGGAGGCTTGGGCTGCCTTTGGGGAATCAAACCCTTTCCTGGCAGCGTCTCCGAGCTGACTTGGCAGGGAGATCTCACAGCCCTTCTCCCAGGAGATGCTGAAGATGCAAAAGCCTGAAGGACAGGAGAGTCCTAGAGCAGCTGCCAGCCAAGGGCACGTAGCAGAGCTCTGTCTGAGCCCCTCTGGGCTCGCAGCAGAGGCAAGATGCTGGCCCGACCTTGGGAGGCCCCGGGCTCTGAGGCTTGGCAGCTCTGGGCTCTCCTCTGGCCAGGAGGATGACGTTTCCCATCTCTCTGTTTGCCTCAGCCTCTGGACTCATGTCTGTTGGGGAGGAGATAACCATACTCATTTCTCAGGAGCTTTTCGAGGTCTGCAGAGGAAAGAAATCACCATCAAATGCGTGTATTTAAGAGGGCTGAGGGTATGACTGCACTGATGTCATCCTCCTGTAACTCTGCAGGACGTTTCCAGGGAAGAAGTGGCCAGTGCAGGGAAGGATTTTGGGTTGTTATTTATGGGTATTTGTTGCAGAGGGTCTGGTGGGGGTTGAGTGGAGCTGAGCCTGGCCTCGTGTGGGTCTTGTGCCCGTGCCCTGTGACCAGGGGCTCTGGTGAGCTGGGCACTGCCCACAGGAGGAGCTGACCTCTCCTTCCCTGCCTCCACTTCCTGGGTATTTTGGATCAGGGCTCCTTGCCATGGTCTTCACATGTGTTCCCTGTCAGCACACTCATTTACAGACCATTCTGTGGGCAAATCATTCATCTCCTCTAAGACCAGGTGCTTCTCTTTGGTGCTCAGCTTCATAGCTCATTCCTCTCATGCTCTCCCACAGTTCACCCCTTCCCTGTCACCTCTGGTCTAGCAGACTGAGACCTCTCCAAGCACCCTCCAGTTGGGAATTTATGAACATGATTGATAAATCTTCCCATAAAATCATGGAATGGTTTGGGTTGAAAAGGACCCTAAAGATCATCTCATTCCACGGGCAGGGACACCTCCCACTAGAGCAGGTTGCTCAAAGCCCCATCCAACCTGACCTTGAACACCTCCAGTGTTGGTGCATCTACAGCCTCCCTGGGCAACCTGTTGCAGGGTCTCACCTCCCTCACAGTGAACAACTTCATCCTAATTCCTAATCTAAATCTCCCCTCTTCCAGTTTGAACCTATTACCCCTCATCCTGTCCCCATAAGCTGCTGTAAAAAGTCCCTCCCCAGCTTTCTCACAGGCCCCTTTCAGACCCTAGAAAGCCATCCAGATGTCTGCAGGGTCTCCAGCCACACGTCCACTCCTCCCTTCCAGCTCCACCCACAGGAGTTATTTTGGAGTGGTGTGGCACGAGGGTTTCAATAACCATCCTCTGCTCTCTCCCCCAGGTCAACATGGATTTGTGGTTCTTTCTCCTTCTGCTGGGAAGTGGCCTGATAAGTGTAGGTGCTAACAACGTTACCACAGGTAACTACACTCCTTGTCCCCTCTCTTTTGTCCCTAAACTGTCTGGAGGACCAGAGGAGTAAGTGCTCATGTGCCCTGTGACTCCTGCTTTAAATTTAGCTGTAATATAAAATGTTGGAAGGAAGGTGATGGGCCAAAAATGGGTTTTACCTTTGGCAGGTGTGGATCCTCCCTTGCAGGGCCTCTGATCTTTTTCCCTCCTTGGTCTCATAAGTCCCTAAACTGTCTGGAGGACCAGAGGAGTAAGTGCTCACATGCCCTGTGACTTACTCCTGCTTTAAATTTAGCTGTAATATAAAGTGTTGGAAGGAAGGTGATGGGCCAAAAATGGGTTTTACCTTTGGCAGGTGTGGATCCTCTCTTGCAGGGACTCTGATCTTTGTGCCTCCTTGGTATCATAACGTGTATTCAGGTCACCTGCCTTTGTAGGGTGTCACCACCATGCTGTCCAATGCATCCCCTGTCCTGGACTTGGGGGTTTTTTTGGATGTTTCATCCTTGGTGACAGTCCCATGAACCTCTAAGGTTTCTCATGGAATTCCTTTGTGCTTTCTCCTCTCACAGAGCCACCCACAACAGTGCCCACCTCCCCCCAGAGCTCCACCAAAGCTCCTACAGCAGCTCCTGAGGACGGGACGACGACGAGCACAAACAGCCTCAACTTTAGCACTCCAGTGACTCTTTCTACCATGGCATCAAAGCCACCTATAACCACAGCCACCAAGATCTCCCCCAACACCACCACTGTCAGCCTCAACACCTCCACCTTGGGGACAACCCTGCTGGTGCCAGTGGGCACCTCCCAGCTCCCCAGTGGGACCCCCTCTGCTCCAGGTGCCACTCTCCCCACCACGGCAGCGGAGACCACCGAGAGGAATTTCAGTGCCACGGTGACAACCCAGGAGACCTCCTCTGCTTCCCACAACGGTAGGCACCTCCTTCACCTCTTCTTCTCCACGCCACCCTGCCTCTGGGTTTGTTTCTTTGATCTCCTTTTGTTTTGTTGAACCAAGAAAAAAACAACGAGAGGATTTGGGGCAAATTCCCTGGTGATACAAAGCAA
>NW_008616689.1:0-1034 GCF_000691845.1 Merops nubicus
GTTTTATGCAAAATTATTTCTCACATTTGTCATATTGCTTTCACATTTATTTCTTAATATAAGAAAAAAACTTTCAAAGGAATCTCTCTGTGCAGTTTTGGTTATATAATTTCACCCTCCTTATGTACTTACATCTTTATCTGAATATAGAATACAGCACAATATTACCACACTGCAAAAAGGTTTTGTGTATTTCTCTGCAAAGGGCTGCTCCTAGTTACACACCTTCTCTTGAGCTGTGTAACTACTCAGATATTTCTTATTATCATTGTACTCCCTGAACTATGAACCATTCTTTGTTTCCCTAACTTAAAATGCACTAAAAATAGTCAAAGATAAAGAGCTGGGTGTAGTTAAAATAATCCAGAAGAAAATTAAAATAATTATTTACTTGTGACTATGCAATACGTTTCTCTTGATAGAAGGGGTTGGGAGAGCTGGTGATCCCCAGTATTGCCTCTAACGTGCATGTGATGGGGCATGAGGTGAGGAGGAAAGGAGCTGGACCACAGCTTTTCTCTAGGTCTGTGCCCTGATGGGCCTTCTCTCCTGTCTTGCATCTGAGGGCCTGTAATGGTTTGAAAACAAACCAGTGAGAGACTCCAAGTCAGAAATACAATTTAATAAGAAAAAATAAAATAAAAAGCAATAATACAAAGGAAAACCACAGACAGAGTCAGAATACAACCTGATACTCTGTAGTTAGGGTGGTGGTAGCAGTCCAGATGAAACAGTGGTCTCGTAGAAAAGATCTGGTAGCTCTTGTCCTCTGGAAATCCAGTGGGTAAGGCCCCCTGTGCTGTACTGAACCCCAATTTATGTCCAGGTGGGAGCACTTGGCTCCTCCCCCAGGTGGAGCATCTCACAATGGGTTGATATCAGTCTATGAGTCATGCAGTGGGTCCTTGATGGTCCATTAAACAGAAATAGCTCCTGGGGGGAGCTCTGTATGAGTCATGGGGCGAGGCATGGATGGGCCCATTAGAGGGAGGAGGACTCCTGTTGGTTGGGAAGGTGTTAACATCTTCCCTGAC
>NW_008616690.1:0-16280 GCF_000691845.1 Merops nubicus
CGGGGATCTGTTTCCTTTGTACCCTTTTTTATATGTTGTTACACCTGTCGATACTGCTGTTGTTTACTGTTCCTTCTGCGTTGTTGTAGCAAATTCTCCTTATCTCACCCCACGGGGGTTTGTATTTTTTTTCTCTCCCTTTTCTGCCTCCCTTGTGGAGGGCCGGCGGTGTGGAAGGGGGGGTGTGAGTGAGCGGCCACCTGGTGCCCGGCTCCTGCCTGGGGCTGAACCACCACGGTTACAGAACATACGCATACAAAACACATTTGCTCAAATCAGGTACTCACTCACTCTATTCCCATCCAGCTTGAAAGAACAATGCATTCCATAAATGAAAAATTCTATGAAACTGCTAATGGGTCAGTATCACAGCCTTCTGCATTTTCACAGAGATCTCATGAAAACTGAATTACTGAAAATTTTCAACAGGACAACCTTCTCTGGCTAATGTCATAATTAAAAAAGCCTCCAAACTTTCTAACTCTATTTAGCTTTATGAAGATATAACACCATGGGAAAGCTTAGGGCATTTCTATAACAACCCTGCCCGCTTTGTACACATACACCAACTTCCAACAGAGCTACTTGTCAATGTGAAATATTCTTCAAATTCATCAAGTGTAAAACAACCAGTCAACTTCATTCCACTCATTTCAACAGTAATTTTAACAAATGTCCTAGCTTTGGGGAAAAAAAAAATAAATTGGCAATTGCAGCTATGGAGTCAAATAAATTTCATCTGTTTGCAATAGAAAAAGTAGTTTACAGATAGCTACAGCATGACATAGCATACACTGGATAGTCCATTTCTTTTTAGACATAGAAATGTTACACAATGTTTTACAGACATCTCAGCTGGAAGAGCATATCCCATTAAAAAAACCAACAGCTGTGATGTCACCAAACTTTTTAAGTGGAAATAAAACACAAGACACATTGCATAGTAAGTCTAAACATCTGTAACCACTTATGTTCACAGAGAAGGCCGTGCTACAGAGTGGATGTGGTTCATTACCGTTTGATATACTAGCCTTCAGCACACAAGAGATGGTGGTAAAGGGTGAGACTTGCCGTGTGACCCGTCCCATTGTCCAAGTGACATTCTAGCTTGGCTTCAAGGGATCTTTCCTGCCTTTATCCTAAAGCCACAGATACAAAATACCTCACCACAGATGGCTTGCATAAAAGACAGAGTTACACTGCACAGGAAAGTGTACAAAATAGGAAAAATGGAGAACAAGCAGCTCCCAAAAACCAGACAGTGTCCAAGAGCTTAAAGAAGGAAATAAATCCCTTTTATCAGGGTAAAAAGCCAAACTATTCCAGCCTTTATTTCTCTGGTCAAATACTCAGAACACAGTTAGGTTGGTAAACAACTATTTTTTAATCGTTATCTTTTTTCTGCAGCTCAGTGCCCATATTTACAAGTCTTGGGTTTTGTCTCTTAAAAGGGGAGTGATTAAAGAAGTGCTTCAAGAACCATTTCGGAAATGATGCAACACATGGAGGAGACCCAGAACATTTGTCAAAGAGACCCAGGACATTTGTCTTGCAGCTGTGGGATCTGAGGGGCAGCTGCCACAAGCACACATCACCCCCTTGTGCTTTTGCTCTGAAAAGACTTGCTTTCTGTTCATTTTGTAGGTAAGATTCAACTGAATGTCCTTGCTTTAAGGACACTCTGCTCTTGCATCAACGCAAAAAATCATAGTCCCCAGTCCCACAAATATAAAACCAATAAAAATCCATGAGGGAAACAGACTCATCGCCGTCTGAATGCGCGTGATATCCTCCAAGCATTGGGCTCCTCGTAGCGATTGTACAGCGGCTCCAGCCGCTGCTGCTTTTTCTGTTTGCTCAGCTTGGTTGGATCAGAAACCTTGAAGAAAGCTGGGGCAAATTCCACCAACCAGCGAGGATCAATAGTCGTCACTTCACGCATGTATTCTTTAGTGGTCAGTACCAATTCATGGTACACCACCCTGTGAAATGGGACAGCAATTCAGGAAATTATTTTTTTCCAAACAAGAGGAGACAAGGAAAGGGCTGGAGTATCCAACCTTGCCTGTTTATCTCTGTTTCATCCTCCTTCCGCATAAGGCTCCAACAGAGCCTCCAAAACAACCAAGCAGAAGAGCCATCTTCTTTTTCCTCTGCTACTTCACAACTACTCTTCATCACAGAACTACTTCCTTCCATCTAAAACAATTCTCTCTCTCCCTGCTCCCTCCCACTCCCTCAGCATTCAGAGTTTTAAACTCACTTCCACAAAAGAGAAAAACAGAACTGCATGCTTCAGGCCAGGTCTGGCCTTGGCTTAAAAAGTTAGTCTCATCTCCACACAGGCACTAATTTTAGTAGCAGAAGAGCCAAAATCAGACTTGAAACTTCTCTCCCTCTGCTCATTGCTCAGAAATCAGCAGCTTATACATTGACCTGTACTCCACAAATAGAGCACACCACAACCTTGTTGTTATGAAGTTGGAACTGAAACAGAAAATTACATGATACCGCCTTCCGTACCATTCTGGCTGCCTGTTGAAGAGAGCACTGGACGGGTGGATATAGACGACTTGTTGATCAATGAGTGTCCGATAACCTTCCTGGGGATCCTTCTTTGCTGCATTTCGGAAGAAGCCACTACAGATGGCCTTCTGGACTCGAACCGTTGCCTTACCACACGATACCACATCCAGCTTGTGCCTGCCGAACAAGAGTTAGAGAGGAAAAAAAAGAGAGTTCTCCAGATTTTTGCAGCTACCACCATTAGATTATCAAATTTTGTTTAGCTACTACAATGTAAGAACACTAAGAAAACAAAGTCACTACTTGTCCTTCTCAACATGCTCACCTGTCCATAATGCCCAACATCTGCTTGCGGATGTCCTGTGCTCTGCGTAGGGATCGGGCCTGGATAAAATTTTCATAGCACCAGGGATTTGAAAACTTATTATTCTTCCAGGAATTGTACACAGCCAGCAGAGTGAGGTGGTCACCTTCTGTCTGATGGAACTTGGCCTTTTTTTGATCAGCAAGTGCTTGCTTGTCCTAACACAAAATACGTATCAATTGGGTATCTACACCATAGAGACAATCCTCCTACAACATGAAGGACACAGGCTCCATGTCACTCATACCATGATTTTTTAAGCCTACCAAGAAACAGGCGATATAAGACCGAGAAAACAACACAAAATTTTGAGTGGTGAATGACTAAGGACCACGCAATGAGAATACAAAGGTCATTGCAATGGGTCTCTCTAACCCAAAATTAACCCTGTATGAACAGAAAGCCTAAAACTGTTCTTGCCAAAGAGAGACCTCAGGTAGACTCTCCTCCCACAGGTGACAAGTACCTGACCTACCCACCTCTCCCCAGTTCTCCGATTGGCAGATAAAACATTAATCAAACACTGTGGCTACACAGATCAAAATGGCAGTTATCCAACTAAACTGCAGCAGGTCATCATAACGAAGAAGTTTTAGATTTAAGAGGAGTGTGCTGTTGAGGAATACTATCACAGCATAGCATGCTGCTTGCTGACTTAAAAGAAACCAGCACAGGATAGGAATTCCATGAAGAAGCAATTCTGTGTATCTGAAAATGACAAAGGCATTCTGAACTCCAGACCTGGGAGTGACTTGGTTTAGGGTTCTATGCATTTACTGAAAGAGAAGGTGAGACTTCTAATTTCCATTTTTCCTTCTGCAAAGAACTACCAACATTCATAGCTACAGGGTGTTTAACAAAAGGTACATTAGAGATGTAATGTATAAGCAAACAATCTAACCAAGCTACAGGTTTATTCCGGCAAATACATTCACTCTAACATCTGAGGCAGGCACACAAAACCCAAACTGTAACACTGCTGCTGCTTCTTGGCTGCATTCCTTACCTTTGGCCTGTAAAACACGTTCTGTACAGACAGCATGGACACTATTGTCAGCATTTCCTCACTGCATCCCAGATGTACAGACATGATCAACATCTTACACAACATAGGCTCCAAAGGGAATTCTGCCATCTGCAAGAGACACGTTTCAGGATACCCTACAACACCTTGGAAAAATCTTGAGTTCTTTCAGTGTAAAAGACAGCAATGCCCTTTCTTTCATACTTCCATTCCAAAGCAGCATGCTTCAACCAGAATAACTTTACTCAACCTGAAGCAAATTATTTGCTCAGATTCATTATCACAAGAATATCACAAAACTTAAAGGAAATGTTTAGACATTAATAAAAGTAAGCTTAAGAATAAGTAGAAGTAGCAGCTGTTCCTTATAAAGCAGAAGGTACGTAACTATTGTGGGTGAAAAGCTACCAATAAAACACAAGATAACTAGAAAAGGAAATCAAGTGCTAGGCAAGTCCTTATATAAACTGTCAACACCCCCCTCCCCAATACCTGTAATCCCACCAGTGCTAAGAAGTATTCTGTTTTGCCTACCCTGCGCCCAAGTCGAGTAAGTAGTCCCTCATCATCCAGAGCTCCCAGGGTGTACAGCTGCTCCATGGCAGTTATGAGAGTTTCCATTGGGGGAGCATCCATAAAGTCAAAGGAGAGCAAGTCATTGATGCCCATAGCCTAAACAGAGGGAGTGGAGAAAACAGAAGTTAAAACACTGAGAAGGACCCAGAGATATATGTAACTAGCACACAATAAGGCACTACAGAACTCTAAGCAACTCTATCCTCATGTCCTTATCCTGACTGGAACCACAGTCACAAATACATGGCTATATTTCTGAGACAATCTGCATTGGCTATGGCTTTCAGCCACTGATCAGTTTTTGGGTCTGTTTCTTTGGTACTGTTCCATACATCTCTCAAGCAGGAGGATTCATCAGAGTACACAGACAGGCTAAATGCTGGGTTTGAGGACTTCCTGCCTTGTAAACCAGCGTGGCTTGACAGCTCCAATAGACACCAAATATGTCTCCACCCTTCCCCTTGTTCCCAGAAAGGCAGAAGGCAGCAGCTTCCCCAGATGCTACGTACTGGGTTAGATCCAGTTTGTGGACTCCCAGAGGGATGGTAGACAGAGTATCTGTATGTTTCAGATCAAAAACCACTCTAAACCAGTGTGTTTGATCTGTTAACAATATAAATGTACTTTACATAGGAAACATGTACTGCCCATAAGATTCCCATTTCTCAAACCAGCTGCAACTAACTGTTCTGTGCAGCTCAGACTTGTAATTTAGTTGGATAATCAACATGACAACCCTCAGGAGAAAAATGCAGAAGCAAGCTCAGTGCCTGAGAATTGCATTTGATTCGGTCTCCCTTTCAAAATACCTCTGTTCACTAGAAACATCTGAAATTACAGAAGTACTTCATGACGTTCATAAATGCAGAGGGACAGAGATCTGTTGGAACGAGTCCAGAGGAGGCCACAAAGACGATCCAGGGGCTGAAGCATCTCTGCTGTGAGGACAGGCTGCGGGCACAGAGATTGTTCAGCCTGGAGAAAAGAAGACTCCAGGGGGACCTTATAACTGCCTTCCAATACTTGACAGGAGCCTACAAGAAGGCTGGAGAGGGACTTTTCACAAGAGTGTGCAGTGACAGGACAAGGGGAAATGGTTATAAACTAAACAAGAGGAGGTTTAGACTGGATCTTAGGAAGAAGTTCTGCAGTACGAGGGTGGCAAGACTCTGGAATAGATTGCCTGGAGTGATTGCCCAGGTTGGATGAGGCCTTGAGCAACCTAGTCTAGTTGAGTGGTATCCCTGCCCATGGCATGAAGGTTGGATTAGATGATCTCTACGATCCCTTCCAACCTAAGCCATTCTACGATTCTACAATTTACTGAAAAGCTTATGATCACATTGGCTTGCTACAAGTTGATGAAATACCCACCTTCAGAGAAAGTACTGTACTGGCCAGATTAGTTCTCTGGATTTCAGGCACATTGGTGGTTAGCATTTCATCTCGATAAGCACGCTCCGTATATAACCTATAGCATTTTCCTGGCCCTGTTCTCCCAGCCCTTCCTGCTCGCTGCTTTGCTTGAGCCTAAATGTAAAAAGGCATCTCAGCGAAATAGGCACAGGTGAAAACATGTAAAACAAAATGATTAATTATTCATAATTTTGCTTGCATTAACAGAGATTCCAAATACAACCCAGGAAAATATGTATTCCTTAGGCACAGCATCAAGGAGGCTCAGAGTTATCAAAATGTGGTTTTATCATTTTGTGTCACTTTGCCTCTAAGTGCTTGCATCATCAAGATACACATTACCAGCAGGGGGATGAGGAAGAGTCAAACACAGAATGTCTACCTGTGAAATTGGTGTAACAACGAGCTGGTCAATTCCAGTCTTGGAGTTATAAACTTTCTGCTTTACAAAGCCAGGATCAACTACATAATATATCCCATCAATAGTCAAAGACGTCTCAGCAATGTTAGTGGCGATGACAACCTGCAAAAAACAGTTTGATTCAGTACCTGTTCTGTGTCTGGTTGCCAAGCCAATCACACTGCCCAACTTAATCCATTCTACACAATACAAGCAGTTTGTTATAAATGCAGATACTATAATTTAATGTTGAAAGGAGAAACGTCTGTCTTTGACTGTAGGTAACTTCTTTATTTTCCTCTGTGAAGACAAGGTTTAAGTATCTACATTTGGTTTGGATTTGGGGAATATGGGAAAAGAGCATGAGAAAATCCTAATTAAAAGCACATAAAGGATCATTGTAAGTTTCTAAGTATATCACACTGTCTTCAGGGAGAATTTCTGCCAATCACTCACAGTCCATATTTAGAGAAGAATCTTCCAAAGAATATATCTCTAGATATTCACTAGCCGTTTGGTTGGAAATGTACATCCATCCAAAAGGAACTGCATTTAGATTTCACTAAAGTTAATAAGCTTTAATGGCAGCATTAAAAAAACACACCATAAACATTCCACACAGAGGTTTGCTACACCAGATATTTTTATATACATTTTCAAAGGCTTAGATACCATACATAGGCACATATGCAACCAAAACCATGCTCTAAACTACAAATAAGCCGCTCTTTCTCCAAAACTACATCATTTTGTCTGAGGTTGTAACTAACAGAACCAGAAGAGTCAAAAAAAAAAAAGATATTAGCAGTGTATTACACACCTCTATTAAAATACATCAGCAGAAGATGAAGCCACACTTTGCTGGAATTACCTTTCTGCTTCCTGGTGGGGCTGGGTCAAAGATCCTGGTTTGCATTTCACTGGGTAAAGCTGAATATACTGGTAGGATAATTAACTCTGGAACATCAGGTCCTAGAGATTTCATTCTCTCATAGAGGATTTCACAGGCAGTGTCAATCTCTTCCTGACCCGTTAGAAACACCAAAATGTCACCTATGCAGGAAATAAATTAAAACATCCACAGAATCAGTTCTGTTCAGTACAACTCCTGTGTTACCACATTTCTATACCTCACCTTTTCCATGCAAAGCAGAGGATCTCTGGCTCTGGCCAGCCTTGGGTGGCAACCAATCAGGAGATCACCAGCAGGTGCTCCCACCTTCCACATTAACATCTTGTCCCCCCTCCAAGTTAATCAGGTAAGAGCTGACTCTGCATGCAGTGGAGTCAGGGAAGCCTACGTACACAGTAGACACACTGTGCAGGACTTCCAGTTATTGGAAGGGCTCCCTCACTGCCCACAGCAGGTAGAGTTCCCAGAAATGGGGGGACAAGATCAAGACAGGAAAAGAATTATAAGGCTTTCTCCCAGCATTTACTCTATGATCGTGATTGGGCTGATAGCCTGGTTTACTTCTTCCCCAATGGCCTGGTTTTGGCATCAGCTCACTCCCTTCTTCACTGTGTTATGTGTTGTGAATGAATACATGGATCTATTCACTCCTCCAGTGGTGGGGCAATTTGGATCTCCTGTATATGATCTAAGATCAGAGGGAGGGATCTTATTAACGGGCAACACATGAGCAATAATTTCCTTCCTAGTTGGGCAAGTGGTCAGCAAAGAATACTTCAGTCTTTCACCCAACTTTTTCAGGATTTTATTTACTGTATTTGCAATCAGTAAAGAATAGTGCTGAGAGCATTATACTCATGTTACTAATACACATTCCATGACTTACATAAAGAACTTGCTTATAGGTATGAAGAGTCCCTGAATCGCAATAATCCCAGACCATCCTCCACTCACCTGGTGGCTCAGTTAAGTGGATCTGCATTACTGTAATCAGACTGGCATCCAAATAATCTGTCTCCGGCTCTTTTGTGTACAGAATTTCTACTGGGTATGTTCTGCCAGGAATTGTGAAGATTGGCGCTTCGTAGAAATACTGAGAGAATTTCACAGCATCCAGTGTTGCTGACGTCACTATCAACTTCATGTCCTGTCGCTTCTGCACTGTCTATAGCAGGATACAAAGTTCTCAAGTCGCATTTGGGACTATTAATATATGGCACTCAAGTCAGAGCAACATAACCAGTAATATCATGCATTTTAATGTTCAAGGGGCAGCTCACTCCAGTATCAAGAACTTCAAAAAAAATTGGCCACTAAGGTCACATTTCAAACCTTTCTTAGCAGTACCTATCACAGAAAGCCTTTGTCAGAGAAGGAGGAGCAAAAGCAAGAACATTCTTCTGCACATCCATCATTATGAGCACCCTGGAGTGCCAATTCTCATTGTTTCTAATTAATTTTGTTTGCTTTGTCTTCACACAGAAGCTCATCTTATGAGAATTTGGACTACAAACCCTTATATACATTTGCTTTGCTTCAGAAGGGACTCAGAGCACGTGAACTTAACTTGTGTCATCTTGCCTTTCCCTGTGCACTCCCACTCGTATGTAGGTTACAGAGGACACTGAAGCAATGCAAATCAAATGCTATATTACCTTTTTCAGGAGTCCAAAGAGCACATCTGTATGTATGGTCCTCTCGTGTGCTTCATCCAGCATGATAATGGCATACTGGGTCAGATCAGGATCTATCAGGCACTCCCTCAGTAACATACCATCTGTCATGTATTTGATAACAGTTTCAGGGCTAGTGCAGTCTTCAAATCGAATGGTGTAGCCAACCTAGAAAGAAGAGTTGCACAGAAAGTGAAGTTACAGAATTTATTAGCACTGTTAATTCCCAGTTTGATTATTCTGCAAGCTCATTTTACACTCTACAAGAGAACAGACATATGGACACACAAGCAAACTAGCACTCCATTACTGTTTTTTCCCACTTTTCCTCATGCTCATTTTGGCATGTTCTTCAGCACAGAAATTCACCTCTTGTCCCAGGCAGCAACCAAACTCCTCTGACACCCTCTTTGCAACAGACATCGCGGCCACTCTGCGAGGCTGAGTACACCCAATCTTTCCTCTTGACGTATACCCCGCCTCAGCCAGGTATTGGGTAATCTGTGTTGTTTTCCCAGATCCTGTCTCTCCAATAACAATCAGAATCTGGTTGTCATGCACAGCCTAGAAAAGGTCATAATAGATACACTTGTCAAAATGTAAAAACAAACAAAAAAATAAAACCAAAATCAATATAATATACCTAGGACTAGAGCAAGCACCTACTGATCTTTGCTACAAACCAAAAATCACACAAGTGTTCTTACTGATCAAGCCAGCAAAGTGCTTAAACCATTTAGCTGATTTATCCCTTGTCAACATGATCCTACTTTCAGTTTTGACTACATCAATAAATATCTGAAGCTTTATTAAAATTTAGATATGTATAATCCTTCAAAATAATTACTCCAATCTATAGTTCTATACTTCAAATTATCAAGTGGCTATTTACCTGTCAACAAGCTAAACCAAGAATATTTACTTTAAATTATTGTTCAGTCAAACAAGAATGCCTTTTCAAGAGTCTTACCTGTATCAGCTGCTCCTTCAATCTGAAGATTGGCAGACTCTCTCTCTGCTCAATGATGGAAAGCTGGGTCTTCTTACCATAAGAAGCTTTGTTTCCACCAAATGCATGTTTCTTCCACTCTGGGATATCATTTGGCATCATCCCAATTCCTCGCATGTTTGCAGCTATCTGTCTTCCATCCACTAGAAAAGAAGGGATATCACGATTATATTTAGGTTCACGCAGCACAGACCCTGGGCCTATTGTTCATTCCACTATCCACACCTTCTGTGCTTGTGTGTTCAAGTATTTAAGTTCCTGCATGTATACCCCCCCATTACACTAATTTCCATGTAAAAAATTGCTTCACCATCCATCGCACCTTTCAGTAAGACATCCTGGAGGGACAGCAGGATATACCTGTCTGCCTCTCTTGATATTCCTGGTTTTGCCTTGGTGGAAAAGCATTTCTCCTCTGCCTGCTCGCTTTAAAAGTGAGGCAAACAAACACAGTATCAAGGCACCCTCCTAGCTTGCTCAACTATCACAAAAAAGGCACCATTGACACTTAGATGTCAGACATACCATCAGGGAGAGGATCCACCCAGTGTGTGTTGAGTCCCATTGGGATAGAATCCATCTCTGCCTCTCTCTGTGCTTGTTTAAGCTCTCGCCGTTCTTTAGCTAAAGCACTCTGCATCATTGCAGCCTGGGACAAGGAGCCATCTGGATTCTAGGAAGCAAGAAACAAGTTAAGTTTCAAGCACTCTCAGTTGTTCAGTTATCCCTCTGTCATCACTGTCCTTTAGAAGTGTTCTCTGAAGGTGCTTTAAAAGATGTTAACTTTTTTTCTGTTTGACTTCCTTGATATTTCCATTATCCCAGCCTCATGAACTTCCATGGTCATGACTAATATAGAGCATCCCTGCATTGTCCAGTCACAATTATCGGCACAGCCAATGAAAAATAAATATTTCTCTACCACTCTCTACTTTCAAAAGGTCAGTAAAAACAGAACAGAGAAAACATATTCTAACATGCTTATATGAAGTGGTTGCTACTGCAGGTTAATGTGCATTTTCAGTTTACTCTTCCACTTCACTGTCACCAGTTCAGCAAGAATCCAGCTTTCCAAGTAAACAAATTATCTTCAGTTCAGTGGTAATATTTTACAGGGCTCTCAGTAATGTCCAGGTAGAAAGCTGGCTGTTAAATTGTCTAATATTTATTGAATTAAATCTAGTATATTAATTTTAGTTCTGGAAATCCCTTACCTTTACTATTTTGATGGGACTCATATCCATGCTCTGTTTAGTATGACCTCGAAGGAATGGTGGCTCTTCTTCAACTAATTCAATCTCAAGGTCCTCATCTAAAATCCCCAAGCGACAATTTTTATGGAAAAGTTAAACATCATTTTTCAGGTACATAAAAGTATCTCTTCAAGCAGTGTTTCTTGTGTATTCTTGATAATTACGTACTTAGTTTTAGAAGTGAAAACACCATAAATAAGAAGCACAGACAAGCACATCCAGATGTCACTAATAATAAGGTTAGAGCACCCCTAGTTCCCAGTAGGTAAAATGACAACAAATTGTGAGATGCTTCACATCCACTTATCATCATTTTTTTGAATCGAGACTTGCCCAGAAACACACGGCATTTACTACTACAGTAAAATTACTTGGAAATACTACCTTCTTCATCATCAACTTTCGGAAGGATCCCAGTTTCCTCATCAAAGTCAGGAAACTCTTCTTTGGAAAGCACATTAGCTGCAATCATCTGGGAACAAAATGAGCATAACATGAAGTTGTCCCCACAAACAGAACACAGGTTTCAATTCTAATGCCATTGCCAGACTTATAAAACAGGAAAAAAGGAACGCTGTGATTTCAGAACAAAGGAATGGTCCTACATTCTGGCACAACTCTCTGCAAGTCATCCAGTGTCTGAGCAAATAGTCTTTTTGTTATTCTAAATGCCATCAGCGCAGGACAGCTGGCTTACGCATGGCAGGACTGGACTAGTAATCAAACACCACCCAAGTGTCACTGGGTGGTGATCACGATCCCTCAGATCCAAGTGATCTCTGGAGCTTATGTGGTCCAACCTCCTGCCCAAGGCAGGGCTAACTACATAGTTAGAATTAAACTAGAAGTCCCAAATTGCAACAAGGCAAAAATTTAGAGGTAAGGAATAAGTTAGACAAACACAACCAAGAACCTGTATTCTAATTCATGAAACTCCCTAGCAGTCCTACCGACTGACATCCTATTTCCATTAATACAAAACCACACCTGTTTTATTTCCCATTTCTCTGGGTCTGAAATTCGGGTCAGGCGTTTCCGTTCAAGGCTATCATCTTCCACCTCTGGGGCATTCACCAAAGACAGGTGACTGGGTCTGTCTGGGTTTCTCATAGAGGTTTCTTCATTGGTTTCTCCAACCAGGTTTCTCCTCCGGTTTGGGTTCAAGTCTTCCCCAGTGTCTTGATCAACATCCTACATTAGAATGATTATCAATCAGCTCTACCTAGATTGCACTTCTGCTTACCCATTAACACTTACGCTTCCTCTAAGACAAGAGAAAAATGAGAGCACATTTCTAGAAAGACTACTGCCAATAAAAGTCCATACATAGAAAACACTACTTTGCATGCTTTTTTTTTTTTCAGCTGTTAATCTAAGTACATGTCAAGGCTTGGAACACTACTGTGCCCTGGCAATGGCAGTGAAATGGAGTGCTTCTCTCATACTGAAAAAGGAAGATAAACACAGCAACAGCTTGAGGTTTCCCTTGTTATTTAGGTAACATGTCAAGTCAAAAAACTGTTACATTACAGCAAAAACAAGAACCTACAGAAAATGAATAAAAAGTAATAGCCCACTTAAATACAGAACAGTAACTAATTTAACTCCAGCTTGAAGGGCTATGTACTAGTTTTCATCAGAAAGAGAAAAAAATAGCACAGAGAGATCTAATTTTTGGCACCACAAACTCTATTATAAGCATTACAGAATGTCTTCCATACCTTCATGCTCAGGCTAGTTTTGGATCCAGTAAAGGACAACACTTTGACTTTTACTCTTTGTCCTTTGCTCACAACATCGGCAACATTGGCAACCCGTCCCTCCCGCCGCAGCTCCGAGATGTGCACCAAGCCCTCCCAGCGCTTCCTGCAGGTGAAGAAGAGGGGCATGAGAAGTTGTACATTGTAACTCCAACAACCCTTCAGATCATTCAGAATCTGATTAAAATATATTTCTTGTCAATTGATCAATTGCATACATGCATAAACTGTTTTTTTATAAAGAGACATTCTCTGCTGTCAAATTTATTTTTCTGAAATAGACCTTCACTTTGGCATCAGAACCCAGCACACATTACTGTAATCTCATAACCTCTACAAGGCAGTAGCAGAAAAGAACTCAGATGGAACAGTACCAGATTTATTGTGAACATCAGAAGGTACCTTAGTCCTTCCAGCTGCACAAAGCATCCAAATTGCATTATACTCGTGACTTTGCCATTGTAAATGTCTCCAATGGAAGGCTCCTCAGGAGGTGGACGGTCTATGTGCTTGTCTCTCCATCTCTCATTGCTCCTCTCAATGTACTTATCTCGATCCTTATGGTCCCTACTAGGACTCTGACTTCTGCTCCTTGATCGGTATCTGGATTTTCCCCTGCTCTTATCCCAAGTCCTAGAACGAGACCTAGAGCGAGATCTGTGTCTTCGTTTCCTGTCCCTGCTACGGCTTCTGCTCCTCCTCTTTCTCTTTGCCCTAACAAACAAACATTACATATTTTTAGTGAAATTGCATTTAAGAACCCAGCAAGCAGGAAATACCAACTGCCAATACCCCTCCTCCAAAGACATACTGAAAACTTACCGGTGGTCACTGCTCCTTTGCTTGCCTTGCCTGTCTGCACTAGGCATCAGGGCTTCCAGTTCTTTAAGTGCATCAGCTGCCACTTTCACATCATCTTCATCCAGCATATTCTGCAAGACCAGAAGCCACTTTGTAAGAACAAATGCTGATAGTCTGTCACAGGGAATTAGTCTACAGAAAAGATAATCAAATGCATATCTATTTAGAAGAAACGTAAGATAAAAGATCAGACAGAATATGCAATATAGAAAAAAAAGTAATACAGCTATCCCCCTATTTTGCCACAATATTGAGACAATTCTGCTTTTATACTAAAGAGAGGTTCACCTTAACACCTGAAATGACTACAAAAATATAAAACACAAGTCCCTCATAGCATCAGAAAGTCTAAGATTTTAATCTAGTTTTGTAATCCATCACTACTTTCAACATTATGTAAGAAAGGCCAGGCTACAAATGCCATGTCACAAGAGCCTCATCTTCCAGGTATTCTGCAAAACACTATCACCATGGTAATTGCTGTAACAGCCACTCTTGATAACTCCACCAACCTTCTGCCTCTTTTGTATTTCATTTCTCATAGTCCACTTTTATGCATGCATTAGCAGGAGACGCTTACATTAACATGAAAAAAAAAAGGGTGAAACTAAGAAAAACAGGGGGAAAAAGAATTATGCTTTTGCATACACACAAAAGAAATCTGAAATCATGACCTTACCCTGATGTTGGGATTGTCTGGCCTGCAAAGAGCTGGAAACAATTCCTTCAACTTTTCCTTCTCCGATTTGGGTTTGACAACTGTTTCTGAGATTTAAAATTTAAAAAAAAATAAAAATAAAAAAAAATAGAAAACAAAAAACTCCAAACTTAGAAGAACTATGACAATTCACTTCTGGTTCTTCTGTAACTGAATATGAAGTTTAACCTTCATCTGAATGCAAGGGTTGATTTAAGATTTCACAGAGACTCTGTTCAAAAACTAGAATTTTATTTGTAGGAAGGTAACACTGCAACTAGGGAGTCTGTGAAATACATGCTCTCATTAGTGTATTCAATGTTTTCAGGGCCTTAACAGCTTAGCTCATCTATCACTAGCAACAAAGGGACTCCCACTGCAACAATAAGATAAAGTTTTGCCTTGTAGAGGATAACAACTACATTAATCTCATGAAAACCAGCCTAAAGCTACAGAAGACTAAGATTTTTATTTTTGCCCTGAACCAAAAAGGAGGCACAAGATCACACACACCTTTGCTCGTAGATGGTTTTGGTGGAGGCCGCATTGTCTGTATTAGACGTAGCAAATTACTAATAAGGGAATCCTGAAAAAAAAATTAATAAATACATTAATCTAAGAAATTACTGCAACACTGGTTTTCATTATTAAAAAGAACAACAGAGGGTTTGTTAGAAGGACAGAAAAAAAAAACCAATTCTGAAGATGCAAGCTCATTTTTATAAAGTATCGCTGGACTTCTCGTACATCCTAAACAGATACAGTAACTTGAATCCAAAAATTATTATAATAATACCATTTAAATTACTTTTCAAGTTGTATTTTTTAATCACCTATTTAATCTAACTGCAGTTATTTCTAAGGAACACATGAACCCAGCATCTAAGTATCATAAAGTATCTGAGTATCCACCTTAGTGAAAACTCGTTTCTTTCAGGCAGTTCAAGCTCTCAGAAGGGTGCTTTTCAGACTACAGAAATCTTTAAAAAAATGAGAGAAGGCGAGGCTTGGCTTGATGAGACAGGAATACTCAAATGCTTATCACAGAATGTTAGGGGTTGGAAGGGACCTCCAGAGATCATCGAGTCCAACCCCCCTGCCAGAGCAGGACCATCTAGTCTAGGGCAGGTCACACAGGAACGCATCCAGATGGGTCTGAAAAGTCTCCAAGGTAGGAGACTCCACAACCTCCTAGGGGCGCCTGTTCCAGTGCTATGGAACCCTTACAGTAAAGAAGTTCTTCCTTGTGTTGAGGTGGAACTGCCTGTGTTCCAGCTTGTATTCACTGCCCCTCATCCTATCGCAGGGTAGAAGTGAAAACAGGTTGCCCTTTCTTTTTGACACCCAGCCCTCATATATTTATACAAATTAATAAGATCCTGCCATGTCTTCTCTTCTCCAGACTAAAAAGCCCAAGGTCATTATTGGTGCACAGTTTTCTAACCAAAGAACACAAATTATCATTCCGCTCACCTCTCCCTTTAAAATAAAAAGCCCTATAATGCACATCAAGACAAAAAACAAAAATATAGTTCAGATGTCACTTACAGTGAACTCAGCACCATTCTTTAGAAGAACTGCTTTAAACGTGTCAAATGTAGTATTTTTCTCAGCAAGATTTATGACAAACTCGGCTGCAAAGGAGAAAATAATTTAGAACAAGTAATTAAAAGGCAGTACTTTCACATTTGGATGAAAGCTGTGAGCAGCTACGTCTTCCTACGTACGGAAAAGCTGCAACACCGCTCGCCTTTCTAAGTCCTTTCGCAGGAGCCCAAATCGAAGCATTTTCTCAGGCTCGCGATCGG
>NW_008616691.1:0-74399 GCF_000691845.1 Merops nubicus
CCATGAGTGAGTATATTTTTCAAGCATGATTCCATGGTGCAGACAGACTACAAAGGTGTGTGTGTCTTGGTCTAAGGCCAGGGCTGTCCCCAGACCTGTAACAGATGTTCTGTTAACCCCCCGGTGCCCCAAAAGAGAAGAGAAAGGGAATAAGGGAGGGAGACTTATCGATTGAAAAGTAAAACAGCTTTAATGATAATAACAATAATAATAATAACGAAATAGAATACATACAAATATATACAAATGCAGTATTGAACCCAATTTGCCAGCATCCCAATATTGGGCTGGAATACTCCATTGGTCAGGTTAGCATCACCTGTCCTGTCTGCTCCTTCCTGCAGGTGCAGCCTTTACTTTCTGCCCTCCTCCGTGTGGTGCACAGGGTTTAGCAGTGACCTTGGTCTGCACACACCAGTCCTCAGTGGTAACTCTCAACATGGAGCATTGTCACTGCTAGAAGCAGACATGGTCTGTGAAAATCTGCCATTAACTTCAGACAGTGCAGTGAGTTAGAAGAGCTTTAGCTGAAAAGTAAAATCACTGCACAGAATTAGTTCTGTTCTATCCCAGACCAGGACCATATGTAAATCTACCTGCCAATTTTTTATGTTAAAGATGTGAACAAGCTCTCCTGGAGCTGTGCTAGCAGCCTGTGTATGAGATTTAGATCAACTGGATTTCAGTAGGAGCAGCTCCTGAGTCCTGCAGCTGGCTCCAGAATGTCTCCCATTACCAGTGTTCATTTCTCCTGCTCTTCTTTTGTCACTGGCTGGAATTTTTGGCTTTTGAGGCTCAGCACAAGGTAGCTTACACTTGTTCAAAGGTGTTGTCTTCTATTTATCAAAGGGATATGGTGTTTTGTGGCTTGCAGGAAATGTGGGGTGACTGTGCTATATCTTTTATATGGTTCCTTCAGGGAGGTGATTTCAGTAATCCATATGGTTCCCTTCAGTGACCCTTAGTGACCAAAAAGCGCTATTATTTGAAATGGGGCTGGCTTGCACAAAGAAATGTGTTGTAACCTTACATGCTTATTATTTGGTTTCTGTTACCCTGATGTCTGCTAAAACCAGGATTAATGGAGATGATAATAGTAAATCCAACTAGATGCACTAAAACAGCAATCGTCTGTATTGACAGCACTTAGCAGTCCACCACAAGTTCAAAATACTAAAAATACTTCTTAGCATAAATGAATGAAAACCTCTTCTTTCATACTCAATTATGAAATAGCTTAAGTAAGGAAGAAATTTAGCAAGATCTTTTTGTAATTGAAATCAGAAAGGTGGAAGTAATTTGCTAGGAATACATGAGGAGAGTTCAGCAATATGTGACCGTTGTCTTGAGGAGTAAATGTGTAGCACAACAAAGGGTAGTACTGACTTAAAGGCATTACATTTAAAAAGAATTCTAGGACATTTGTGTTTTTGTTGTACAAAACCAAGCCACAAGAGCTACGGGTATCCATAATCAAGTAGGTTAAGTATATAAGGTATAAGTAGCTTATAGAGCCATTTGGAGAACCATACGAGGAATGAAACGGAGAACAATTTTCTTGTGTGATCTTTGATAGCTCTTACATATCCTTGATAAAAACAGTCACAGTGAAAATCAAATGTTTGTGTCTCTCTCAACTAAGATTCAGTAAGTTACTGTCTTTACTGTACCTTCATTTCCATCCATGAAAAGTGGGTGATAACACTGATCATCTTCCTAAGACCATTTGAAATCTGTGGAAGAAAGCTTTCCTGAGTTGTTCTTGAGATATTTTAACCTTGGTTGAATCTACTGTCTTTCAAGTTTAAACCTTGCTTGGGTAATTATAAAAGTAAATGGAAAATAATTACAGTATTAATTAAACTATATTATGAGATATTTATAAAACTTTTAAGGTCTTTATTTATTTTATTTAGGGTCAAGTTGTTTTCAGAAATGGAGAGAGGATGGGAACCATCAAATTTACGCAATTCCAAGGTAGGTTGCAAACAATTTCATGTCATTGTAATTATATATGCAGTTTCAAACTTGTGTGTCAGTGGCATTTGTTTAAGGATGTTTTAAATATGTACAATTAGTTTGAAAAGGAACTGCTTGGAAGATGCAACAAGGTGGTTACAAAGTTATGTTACCCATTTAAAATATTGCATTTTGAACCCTGAGCACTCTGAGGTATTCCCATATATTTCCAAGAATTTTTCTACAAGGTAATCCACATAGTTATAGAAACTACTGAGCTATAACAGCCAAAAGCTGTTGGAAAAACTCTAGCAGTCAGCTAAGCATCCACTTCTTGATACAGTTATTTCTGAAAACAGTCTGAAGAGGACTTTAGAGACAATTTTTGCTGTCAAACTCTTTCAAGTTAGCGTTTGTGCTCTCTGAAGGCTCACTTTTGACATTCTTTAACTGCTTGCCAAAAGTTCCTTCAGGAGGCAGTCCCTCAGCGTGCAGAGGACACATAGTGCTGACCCCATCCCTTGGGGTCAACACGCTCCACAGTGTGACTTGCCAAGACGGCTGCATCCTCTCAGCCTGAGCTGCTTCTGCAGGGAATGATCTCAGCAGCAGAGACCACAAAAGCAGCCACAAGGGTTTGTCAGGGTCATTTGCATCCAGGATGAGGTGCTTGCTTGGGAGAATTTTCTGCAGAAATGGTAATTCGCAGAAAACATGCTATAGTTGTTTCTACGGTTTATAGAATGCAATTCATGGTTTTGCTCCTGGTCTGAGGGCGAGATAAAACTGGAGATGATTGCATTTGGATGATCTCATGAGGGCAGCAGGGAGAAAGCTGGCAAATCCTGTTCAGTCAAAGCATGAAAAACAAGGTTGCGCTCCCTTTGTCTTCAGGAGATCACTTTAAACATAATCCTGCTGACCAACTTAGAAAGGCTCTCATCCTTTAAACAGATATTGTCTGCTGTATGGGCATTATTATTAATGAACAGCAATGCACTTGAGGGGATCTGTTACTCATTCTAATTCACCGAAGCAATCTTCAGGATTGCTTTTGCCTTCACAACTATAACTGATGCTATTAACTCATGTTCCCTGAAGCATTTCTGCCCACTAAAAATTTGCAGACGTCATCTCATGATAACATAATTTAGAAATTCTTGCTCAACACTAATGATATTGATTTCTTCCTTTTCTTCCACCACCCCCATTTTTTCCATAAAAGCAATATATACAGGCATATGAAAGAATCATGAGACAATATTTAAGGGGATTTTACAAGAGGTGTTTATTCCTCGGAAGTCTGAAGATGCCCGTATGTATTTTGCCTAAGGCAACTTTATGTATCCTTCTACAGCATCTAAGCTGGGAGGAAGCTTGGCACATTCCCTCTGTGCATTAAGGATCTCACTTGGGATCGTGAGGAGGTGCATGTGTCTTCTGAACTCACCTGGAGGAGCAATAGAGGTCCAGGATAGCTGATTGTATATGTATTTTTATTTCCAACTATGCAAATTGAGTTTCTGTATAGTCTTTTCGGTTTCACATCACACACTATTTAACATCAATGGTTTTACCATCAGCTGAAGTACTGTTTGGTCGATAAGAACATAGAGGTAGCTGCCCACTTTATAGTTCCTTGCACTTACGAGATGACTATTTCAAAACTGATTCAGGCGCACGCTCAGGATTTTGATCACTAACCAAAGATTTCCAATTAACCCACTGGATAAAATAACCCAGGCGCCCTATGGGGACATGCAGGAGAAGGGCTGGATTGTCTCTCAGGGAAGCAATAGTCTGTCAAAGCATCTGAAACCCCGTCTTAAGTTTTGTTTAGCTTCTTTCTAATTTTGGAAATGAAAAGAGTGTGCAAGAATATATGAGAAGCTGAAATAAGGAATAGTATGTCAACATAAGTGAAAGTAATGTATCTTTTTTTAACTACAAATTATATACTAACTAATAACATCCCCCCCTCCCACGTTCTTTCTTTGGTATTGTTTTTCATAAAGGGTTTTTATATTCAATAATTGTAGTATGATTGTAAAAATTATTAATTTGTTCAAAAGAATTCTTTATGGGTTGGGAAGCTTTCTGAAACATTCACATTAACTTTTAATAAATCTTGGACTATTGGGGAAGTTCTTAATAATGGAAAGAAGTTAATTAAGTCCAGTACTTAAGATGGTAAATGGCCTTTTCCTTTGTAGTTATAGCTGTTATATGCTATCAAGCTTGAGAGAGATATACAATTCATTAATTAAATTTTTTTTAGACTATAATACAAATCATGGGTTTTTTTTCCCCAGGGAAAAAAAAACAATGTCTTGTAAATGATTTTATGAGATTAACTGTAGTTATGACTATAGCATGTATAAATGTAATAGGATCGTATTATCCAAATGTAATAATTGGGAATCATCTGTTTTAGTGTTTTATACCTCAAGAGTTATTTCTTCATCTATACTGGTTTATAGTGTTGTTAACAATTGGAATGAATGCACAGTTATCACAAATAATTCAGTGCAGAAAAGTAAAGCAGGTAGATAGGCAATTCTATATCAGAAGTAGGACTCCTTGGCCAAAACCACTGTTCCTTATTTATCAGGGTAGAAAGTCTGCTGTGTAGACTCAGTTGCTTCGTTCTATGTTCTTTGCTGGAAACTTTTGTGTTATTGAGACTATCTGCAAACATTTTGGCTATGGAAAAAGCAGACAGCCATGTGTGCCAGAGGGAAGGGAAAACCAGCCTGCGAGGGTTCAGAGAGTGAGTGCAGTATGCCTGACACTCTGTAATGAAATTTTGAATAGCTGATTTAATTTTGAATCTAGACATAGTTTTTCCCAAACTCATGCTAGTCATGTCTCTTTTTCAGCTTCTGAGCAGCCTGTTAGTTTTGCAAGTGGTCAAACAGATGGTGCCAGAGATAGCTGTGACCAAACTGCTTACTGCTTTATAGATCATGAATGCCACCCAGGAATTATTTAGTATGCAGCAGAGGATACGAAGCACATGTAACAACATCTTCTTCCCATACCTTACTGTCAAATAAGGAGCAGTCTATCAGTCTAGCTCAAATACCCAAGTGATGTTTGAAGGCGGCATCCTTCCAAATGAACGGCAGATTTTCCACGAGCACAATTAAATTCCTGTTCTCATTGTCAAATGTAGTTGAAGTAGGTGGCCAAAATCTTTTGGCTAGTGAGAGCTGAAATAGCACCCTGGCAACTCTTGTGTGCATATCAGGGAGCAGGGAGGGCAGCAACAAAACTGAGATTGTATATTGCTGTGATACAGGGGGCCACGAGAACCTGTCCTTCAAAGTGTTTCACTTTGGCAGATCTTTTCTGATTAATCCGACTGGAGCCTAAAAGGCACCTTGCTTTCAGCCATATTCCTGTTTCTGCCAGGGACTAGAGAAAACCTAAGAGACTTCTCTGCTGGAATAGGTTAAAAGGAAAATTAAAGCTGAAGTGTAAACAAATATCATTGAAATGTGTATAAATCATGCTTCTTGTAGATAGGAACAGAAGTCTGTGGTACTGCATGTTGAGAAAGCCTGAAGAAAGTGAGTGGTCATCTGCTGTGCCTTTCTGGGAAGAATTTAAGAGTTTTAAAGAATTTAACCCAGGTGATGTGATACTACATTTGTTAGTGTTGAAAGCTGATCTGGGTACTAAGCAAGAGTGAGAGTGTGGCTTGTCAAGCGTAAGAGCATTGGTCTTCATAGAAAAGGTCTTACTGAATTTCTGAAGTAGAAGCTCCAGATATTATTCCCTGACTTTAATCAACAGAAACAGACAAACAAATATCTACACTACAGTCAAGACCAAGGTACACAAGCATCCAGGTCTGCTTTCCTGGAGCCTCTGTACTTCTACTTTGTTCTGACTTGTTTGCTGTCCACAACTGCTTCAGTGAAGGATACATTGGCAATTCTGCAGAATCACCTACAAATACAATAGCTTGTTCTCCAGGGACATCAATCCAACCCTGGAAAAGTTTCCTTCTGTTATGCTAAATACAGTCCAGCAGACTCTTAAATGCTTTTGGCTCTTGCTTCCATAACGGTTCATATAAATAATGAGACTAATTGCCTTTCAATATTTTCTTTATATTTAACATCTGTCTAGTATACAACCCACAGAACCACTTTGTGGATTTTCTTTCCGTTGAAGGAATATATTCCAACAGACGGGAAATATTTAGTGCCAACTCTGAAAACTCAAATTTGAAATATCTCATGTCAAATATGTGGAATCTGTGGTGTCAATATCCAGAATCAGTGGATTCATATTTCTCTGCTTCTGCAGCATATTTACAAAGTCCAAATAAAATCTCTTTAAGTTTGGTTTTTTTTTTTCAGAGATTAAAGAGTAGCTTTGAGTAGCTGGATATGATCTTAGGGGAAAAATAAAGAAGTGCAGAATTCTGTTGACTGAGCAGAATTTCATCAGTGAACAATAAATAATCACTAGTGTCACGTAATGAACAATAAAGATGTCAAACAAACCGCAAGCTGTTTATCATGGGCAGCCGGATCCTTCTGGAGAAGTTCACTCTCTCATTAAAGACTATCATTTTGCACACACACACAAAAAAAAGAATTAATTAAGGAGTCAGCTTACTTCTGGCACACCGGAGTCCTTGGCTGCAATCACAAAAACGTTTGTTTGGTAGACTTCTTGGTGTACCATATCCCGTCCATTTTATCTGCATATGAGTAGTGTAGTTAGATTGTGGCCATTCATATCTTAGAGACCACTTTTTTTTTTTTAGCTTAGTGATTAATTCATCCTGTCAAATTAAGTCTTTTAAAGAGTACTCACAATGGTTTGTAGCATTTTTCCAGGACACCACATACATGACCCCATCCCCACTGCACACCTGCTTTTTCAATTCCACGGCAGCTGGTGGTGACTATGTAGAAACTTTAGTAGGTCTCTCCCAATTAAAATCCCTCTAAATAATAGTTTTCTACATGCCATCAGATGTTTCAATACCAGTCCATCCTGATAGTTTGAACCATGCTATACAAAAGCCCACTAGTGCTATCTTGTCCTATGACTTGTCATTTATAACATAGATTGAACAAATATTTTAGGCATTGCATGTCAGTCACACTACCACTGCAGAGCACCACTTCCATCTTTTATTGGCAATGACATTTTCTTAAGCAGTTTGGGATAGTATTGTCTATGTGAAACTACAGTGTCCACAAAACTGATTTACAGTCCCATTTCAATGAAAGAATAGCCTCCTAATATGTAGAGATACACCAAGCAGAGTCCTGAAAGCATGTGCCTTAAATCTGGAGTCACTGAATATTGTCATTAGTAATTAAAAAGATGACTAGAATGTGTAATTATCAAATGTACAGTGGTCTCTGAGGGAACCAATGAGCACAAGGGGGACACTAGACAAGGATACGAAAAGATATTATCAAATTAAAGAAGTATTCAGGAAAAAACAGAATCGTTTATTTAGGCCAAATGCCTGGTGCTACACTGGGAATAAACTGCTGTACCAATACAAAATGGGGAACAATTCACCAGGCCATAACTATACATAAAAGGAACGGAGGGTTACAGTGGGTCACAAGCTGAACAGTAATAAGCAAAAAAATGAAGAGGTAAAAAAAGAAAAAAATTCTGTCCTTGGGTGTATAAATAATAGTATCCTTTTAAACCACCCAGTGCCAAAAGGCTATAGCTAAATAATGTGTCCAGTTCTGATTTAAAGAAAATGTGTAAAGATGACAGAAAATCAAAAACGTACCTCATTACAAAAAGCAAAAGATCTAGGCTGCTTAGAGAAGAGAAGGTGGCTAAAATACTTGACAATTTCTGCTAAAATGTTTGCTTGTCATGCCCTACTCAGCTGGCTGAGAAGTAAGGCATTTAAACAGCAGTGGAGGTTTTAGCAAAATATTAGGAAAAACTTTTTAATCACAACGGGTTTTAAACTCCAGAAGGTGCGTAAAAGTCCTGCTTCTGGAAGTTTTGAAGAACAAGTTAAACAGACATCTGAAGTGATGTAGATGTATTCATTGTGCCTTCAAACTAAGAGATGACTTTTACTGCATCCTGAGGTCTCTGCTAGGCCAGCTGTATTTAATCTTGAGCTATTGCTCCTCTGCAGTGTCTGTTGTGTGAATGTGACAACAGTTACAAGTACTTGTCCCCACCGCATGCTGCCAATTCCTTTTGTTGTATCTCTTTGACTTGTTCTTAGTAAGAGACATGGAATAAGCATGAAACTCACGGTTAGGTTATTTGTAAGGAGGAAGCATGGGTTTAGTTGCTCTTCCAACATAAGTCCTACATTTTGATTTGCCCTTTAAATCCTATTTATTGTTTGAATATAAAATGCTTAAGTAATCTTTGGGGCTTGGATCCTTCATACGAGTGAGGATCATAGCTACTAATAGGTCATTATATTAGGTCATGCTCTCTCACCCTTTGTTTTCTGGTCTATCAGACTTGATTTTTTTCCTATGTTCTACAAGATCTTATCAGGACAAATAGTCAAAGTCATTATCCAGATATATGCATAGCCTGGCCATGAACAGAAAGAGGTGAAAATTTCTATTTTCACAAAGTGAATTAAAGATGGGATTTCCTAAGTCTTCCTAGGATATGACTCTCCTAACCATTTATACCTTAATATATCTATGTTACCTAAGTATCTATCTATCAATACATATATATATAACCATTTATATCTAAATAAGTACTACAGGAAAGGGAAATGCTGCAACTCTTTTTCTGGTGATGCATCTTGAAGAAGGGATTCCTGATCAGTTCTTGACAGAAAGGGTTGATTCTTTCCTCTGCAACACACATACGCATGTAAAAAAAAAAAAAAAAAACAACTGATAATTAAGAAGTCTATCAAGAGACACTATTTACCTCCTGCCAGCTCCAAATAGAAAAGTGAAACATATCACTGGTCTGTATGCCCAACAGTGGGCTATAGAGTGCAGAGAGTTTGGTGTTTCAGTGCCTAATGATGTAACACCTGATAACCTGTTTCAATCTAACCATAATTTTTTGTATGTCTAGTGCATGAAGAATTGTAATATTAAGTCAGATAATAAGCTCTGTCCAGTTTGGTATCTGCTTAGTAGTGGATACTGAGGGCAGGATATGGCATACGCCAGTTACGGGTGTCTGTATCAGAACAGGCATATATAGAATTGCTTCTTCTCTGTTTTATACACTGAGTTCCCAAAAGCAAGAGTTTTCATGACTTTTTGAGCTGGAGGGTGTCTTTGGACCATCGGGTCTAACAATTGTATGTGGATTTATCCTCTATCAATTTGTCATATCTTCCATGAATCTGCTTATGCTTTTGGCTGTCAACACATCCAGTGGCAACGAGTTTCACAAAAGAATTATGCATGTAATGGTTAAAGCCCTTCCATCTGTTTGTTTGTTTGTTTTAAACCAGTTATCTCACAATTTTATTGGGCATACCCTGCTTCTTATAATGTGAGAAGCAATGAAAAATTGTGTCTGAATCACTTTTATCATTCAGGATTTACAGATCTCTAACCAATCACTGTCTTTCAGAAATGGGAGTCCTTGTCATCCATTCATCTTTTTCATCATGTAAAAGCTCTGTAATACGAATAAGCGCCTGCCTCTCATGATACTCTTATTCCCTTTTTGCAAGATCTTAATGAGAGCCACATGTAGCACTGGAACATCCACCTCCGTACCTCACACTGCTGAATGACCTTTCCATGTTATTTTAACCAGTTTCCCAATATTCTGTTCTGCCTCATTCATCTTCTCTTTGTCTCTTTGGCCACCAGTGAGCACAGCACTGTTTTCAAAGAACCAGCCACAGTAAGTCCAAGGTCTCATCCTGGATGCTAATAATTAATTACTATGTATGTGTACTTGATATCATTTTTCCCTTATATGTTACTCTGTGCCTTACTAGCACTGAACATCACCTGTCATTTTATTATAAATGTCTCAAGCACCTTTAGAATAGTCCTCTGTCAGATGAAAACATAAAGAAAATTGTATTTTTGTATATATTTATAGCTGTAGAGGGTAGGTTTAAAGAGGGTGGCAAGACTCTGGAACAGATTGCCCAGAGAGGCTGTGGATGCCTCCTCCCTGGAGATGTCCAAGGCAAGGTTGGATGAGGCCTTGAGCAACCTAGTGTAGTTGAGAAGTGTCTCTGCCCATGGCAGGGAGGTTGGATTAGATGATCTTTAGGGTCACTTCCAACCTAAGCCATTCTGTGAATTATATGACTCTGTTTTCCCCTTTTATTGTCAGATTATTTTGGACACATTTCCTATTCAATTTATCTTTTTGTTCCATGCCTATTAGCAGCAGTGTTTTCCCCTTATTCTTCTTGTAAACTCTTCTGTTGGTATTATTTACGAGTAGTTGGGGTTTTTTTCTTCTTTGTTTTGCTTTCATAAATAAACATGTAGTAATATATTGAGATTCAGGTGCCTATGTTGTGCACGTGTGCTGTCAAACTGGAAAAAGGACAGATAAGAGCTGCAGAATTTGTTTGGGGTCTTAGGGCATTACATACAAAGAAAGATTATGGGATTAAGTGTGTGGAGTTGCTAGCGTCGCCTCATTTGGAACAAGCTGTGTTGTGTGGACATGAACTGTAAGGCCAGGGAGGATGCACTGAAAGGCTATGCTGATGCTGCAGCTGCTGGTTGTCACGGTAGCTTATCTGCTTTACCTGAGCTACCTTTAAAGCAGCCAAATGGGGTGCTGCTAGCTGTGTAGCAACAGTAACATGGAGCAAGCTCTAAGCTGGAGATCTGCCCAGGAGCAAATTAAGCGTTTTGGTGGGTAACCTTTCCTTTGGGAGCGTGGCTGTGGGAGACGACAGCTTTGCAGCTCTCAGCATTCAAGCCAGGGAGTTTAAGGCTAGCTGGGTACTTCTCTGCCGCCCGGTGTCGCAGTCACCGTGAACAGAGTCCTTGGGAGGAGCTGGATTCGTTATTTTCCCCCGGGCATGAGAGGCAGGCACATGTGAGGAGCAGGGCAGACCTGTCTATTGCTGCATCTGTGCCTGTGTTTTATAGAGCAGTTCATCCCTTGAGAGGTGATTTGGACTGTGCAAATAAGTATTAATGACACAAACTCGCACATTATTAAAATATCTGTGGTTTTTATGGGATTCCACTTCAGTTCATCCAGCATACTCTGAGGCATAAAACGTTTCATAGGAACTAAGAAGTTTCTGTCACTATTTTGTGCTAAAATGTATTAGGAGCTGTCTTAAATACCAAGGAAAAGGACTAAGTTTCAAAGGCAACAGCAAAGAAAAAAGTTGGAAAGCAACAGAAAATAATTTTACAATAATCGATCTCTACAAAAGTTTGAAGTATCCAGGTCCAGACCTGCTGCTCTCTGCAGAGCTGTGTGCTGGCAGGTCTCTACCCTCGGCATCTCACACAGATGCTTTTTTTTCTGGGATGAATTGTAGTACAGTTTCTACAGGGGGATAAAAAGAGCTGGAAGACTTAGGGGAAATCCATCAGGTTCTAGTAGATATTATGGTAAAATTTGACATAATTAATAGAGAATGCAGTGTATTGCAATGACATCATCTCTAAGTTGTAGTTCAGATATTTCCCCAGGAGGTACAAAACCAAGAAACAGAACAACTTTAATTCTTAATGAATGGAAAAGAAGAAAATGAGGTTAATCTAGGTCACTAAAAGGACACAGATTTAGTACTCGACTTTACAGCATTTGAACAGGTGAAAATGGCATATTGTTTAGCAGTACATCATGCCAGCTTGTCAAAGTTTGTGTAGTTGTAGACTAGAGATACTGAGATGAGGTTGTAATGCCTGACCAATCTCTAAGTTGATGAAATTTTATAATAAGACTATTTGACAAATGTTTTTCTTGAGACGGCTACTTCTGGCGTGGTAGGCAACATTACTTCAGTGTTATGAGAAAACAAAGTTGACAGGCAGACCTATCCTAGGTAAGGACTATGAGCAAGGAACACTTTGTAAAAATAGTGGAGATGGGCGTTTTCACTGTGTAGGTGACCAAGGGCAGTTGAGAATCATATGCTGCAAAATTCATGCAGACATTTGCATTAAACCTTTGAAAGCACTGGAGCAGTATTAATCCAGTATTAGCTCAATATTAAGGATACAAAAAAACTATACTGCATTTCAAATTTACTAGTCCCACTTTTGCATCCTAATCATAGCTTCGTTTTGTTCTGTCATTACAAGTGCTAATTTAATTTCAAGTCATAGCTGATTATGCAGTAATTGTATTGGCACTTTGTCTCTAAGCTGACATTTTAGTTTCTGTGAAAACATTCTGTTTCAATAGAGTCACAGACTCCGGGAATACCAGGTTGGAAGGGACCTCAAGGATGATCTGGTCCAACCTTTCCTGGCAAAAGCATGGTCTAGACAAGGATGGCCAAGCACACTGTCCAGATGACTCTTAAAAATGTCCAGTGTTGGGGAATCCACCACTTCCTTGGGGTGATTATTCTAATGACTGATTGTTCTCATTGTGAAAAATTTTCCTTGTATCCAATTGGAATGCAGGAGTAACTTGCACCCATTAGCCCTCGTCTTTTCCCTGTGACTCCTTGTAAAAAGGGAGCCCACATCTTCTTTGTAGCCATTCTTTAAATACTGGAACATGGTGATAAGATCTCCTCTAAGCTGTCTTTTCTCAAGGCTGAGCAAATCCAGTTCTCTCAGCCTCTCTTTACATGGCACCTTCTCAGTCCTTTGGTCACCTTTGTGGCCTTTCTTTGGACCCACTCCAGCCTGTCTGCATCTTTTTATTTTGTATAGTGGGGACCAATATATTGTTAGAAGAATCTAGTTTAGAAATTAAAGAATTCTGGTTCTATAAACATGGTGATAGAAAATGAGCACATGTAATTATTAGATCTAGGAGGACAAAAAGTTTTGAACTTTGTTTCTAAATGTCTGACCTTAAGTAACACACTACAACAGCACAGGTGTAATTTTCTGGTTTGAATGACATTATTTAAAATAACTATATTATACTTCTGTGGTAAACGTTTCTATTTTGAGTGAATCGTTTTGACGTGCTTGAACAGGAATTTATCACGCTCTTTCAAAAGAAACAACATGGAGAAACCAGTTCAGAAAATAGTAGCTTTCAATTTCTTTATACTACTGTACAGATCCTACGTAGTGACTGAGAGAAAGGTCATTTTTCAAAATCCTGCAGAATTTGGGAGCCAAAAAAATCCCAGATATTTAGGACTTGGGCAAAACATCTTTAAAAAGCTTACTGGGGGCTCTAATGTCCCCTTGCCCCTGGAACAAAAGGACTGAGTCATAATTTTATTTTTTTTTGTTTTCTTATTTCTTTTTCGTAGTTGTTCAAAAATTGAAACCAAAAGGAGAACGTGAATGTGGACTGTTGAGAAAAATGTCTCCTTACAGTTCCATCTATCTTAGTATTTGTTATCTTCAACTGGACTGCTTGTATAATTTTTTCCTTAGATGATTATGGAGGACAAGGGATGAATCTTTCCTAAATTATTTCATTAGATTGATCTAGTACATCTACCTGTAAAAAAGTGATTTCACCACAGATGATTTAGCAGTAATTTAGTTCAAACTACTGCCAGAATGAAAAATGCATTGAATTAATAATGTACGTGTAAGAAGCAGGGTCAGGCAGAGGAATAGGGAATTGTCATTTGTACATAAAACTAAGTGCTATTTTATATCATTACTAACTGCTGACACAAAGCTGTTTGATACCTTGCTCTCACTCTATTCCTCATCACTTTTTTTAACCTTTATGCCGTGGACACAGTTTTCCTCCCTGAGCTGCTTTCTGCATATCCAGTTCAGACCTATCCAGGCCATGCTTGACCTTGACAGTCTTTCCTGGTTAATCTTTTGTGTAGGAGCATGTATGTATAATAATCGATTTCTTTTTATTTTACCAGTTTTGGGACTTGCCTGGTCTCAACAGTGGGCTCAGAAACCCCACTTGACATGGGAAGCACTGTCACAGCCTCCCTGTTAGTGGCTGGGCCACTGCAAATCATCTTGGGGTGAATGATAATGGCTAGTTTAAAGGAGGAGGAAAAGAGCAAAATACCTCACTGAAAGGTATCCCTTAAAGTCCTCCTGTTTAGCTGCACACCAGCTTTTGTACTGAGCAGGCTGGATAGCTTTTCCAGGGAAATATATATTTCCATCTATCATAAAACCATGGTGGACTCTTATCTCAATTAAAAGTATGCTGTAAGTCCTAAATTCGTAATAGAGATTCCCTGTTCTGGCCATTTTAAAAGGTCAGGTTATTTATAAGGCTGGTGAGGCAAGCATCTCCACATCCTGCACTGAACAGCGTTCAAATGTAAAGCTGAGTGCATCAGGGGGAACAGATTCCTGTGCTCCTCAGCCTGCATACCTGGAAAGACCAAAGTGTCTAACATGTACAGGGACCAAAAACTTGAGCAACCAATTCTACTCCTTTACAGGACTGCTTGTACCATATAGCTTACAAGATGGAGCCACAGGGAGTTCAGTGCTTTGCAGGGATCTTGCATGTTCGTAAAATCTGGCAACTCCAGCAGGCTCTAGAACATGAAGCGTGTGCTTCTTGCATTTAGGAGAGAAAATAAGGACAGACTCCCTGCACGGGGTAAGGGGAACTTGGCCTTCCTCTCATGCTGGCCCTTCAAAAGGTCAGTGCGGAAAGTGTTATAACACAAAGTGATTTTAACCTGACTTTGCTAATGTGACATTTGGAGCATGGTTGTGGCAGTCTGATGTGACAGCAGGCGAACACTGTGTTGTGTTAGTAAATGGCAGAGGGCCTGATAAAAAGGAGGATGTTGTTCACATATTTAGTGTGTGCATCCCCCCTCAGAAGGGAACGCCCATCAAAAGCCCCTGAAGTGTGAACCACAAAGGTCAGTAAATACATGAAAGGCTTGTTGAATTCAGAGAAGAGACCAAAAAATTTTGAAAAATCATTCATGAATTTTCACAACCAGAAAGTATTCACTTGGATTTAAGATTGCAGTTGTATGGAGAAGCTATAGATCATCAAAAGCTTTTTAACTGCTCATGTCCAGGTTTGATAAATTCAACTGACAATCAAAGTGATAACCTGCAGCTAAATGCTAGATTATTGCCTGTGCGTTATAGGCTCATTTTTCAGCACTGTGGGCCTATTTTAATCACTGAAAGCCTCCCAACACTCAGGCAGCTTTAGGCCAGCTGATGGCATACTGTGATAGTTAAAATCAGTGTTGCACATAACTCAAACTAGGCTGGCTCTGGAATTAGTGGGGTTTGCAGAAGTGCGAGTTCTGGGAAGGACTCTGGGCTTGCAAGTCATAAACATCTATACATGTGCCCTATGGATATAGAGTGCCCTATTGATGCAGTGAACCAGCGGGCAAACAGAATATTCCATCCCTTGAGTTGGTCTTGTCCTTCTGTTTCCCTTATAGCTTCGTATTTATTTATTTTAACCAAAGTTTTAAACTCTTAATTTTTTTAGCCCTCTATGATCTACCTATACATATGGAAGAGTCTGACTAAACATAAGAAATATAAAATATAAAACATTAGGAAGAAAGAGAACTGAATCATAAGACACGTTTCTAAATCACTGAGGCATTTTGAAAATGCTACCCAAAATGGGTTCTTCCCAAATGGAGCAAATCTGAAACCTAACTGTTTTGTAAGATGAAGTAGTCAGATAAATGTGTCTCCCTTGGCTTCATAACCAAAGACTTGAGCATATAAGTAATTTCCCAAGCTTTTCTCTCCTTAGACGTGTGTTGTGGTTGACAAAGATCTTGCCAGAATAATGACAGTGTTTTCTTGCTGTTTGTCTGAATTAAAGAAGAAAAACAGTCTAGGTAGAGGCATTGCAATGTTTCTCAGCTCTGACTTGTGGAATTTCATGTTGAGACTTTCTTAGCGTGAGATCCTACAGGGAATAAAAGTTTATCTTAAATGATCTGTCAGGTTCAATTTATTTGCAGTAATTGGCCTGGGGCTTTCCCATTTAGCAAAATCTCAGCTGCTCTTCCATGGGCAGAAAAGTTGGAAGAAAAGACTTTTTGCTGCCTACAGAGGCACCCATACAAAGCAATGCAGCTAGCACCCCTGGCAGGACTTGGTATCCCATAGGAGCATGGACAGATGTGCTAGAGGAATAACTTTGAGCCTTTCCAATCTGCATACATACCTCCTTGGGCTGGGCAGCAGATACTAGCAGAAATGCACATTGTCCCTTTGTAATAGATTTGAGGAATTTCAGGCATCCTTCTTCCCTCAGCCAGCATGACATGGGAACCAGGGGGAGGGTGAATCCATCCTAGGTGCTGCCACCAACTGTGGTCTCTAGGCATGCATTAAAATTCTGCTTGTCTGAACCCCAGAACGTGCTTTTCTGAACTCCAGATAACTACAAGCTATGGATGTAAAGAATGGTGAGGGAGGAGATGATTTCCAAGCCCTAGCAGTATCTGTTGCTCTGTGCTTTCACCAGCCCACTAATAAAGACCAAAAGAGTAGGTGTAAAAGTGGCTTGGCAGTATCCTTCATTACAATATAATTGATTTCATGTCTGTCTGTAATTTACATTCGTTCAAGCAGTGTTCAGTCCAGGTCACATTTATATTCTAGTCATTTGGATAAATTTAGGGTGAAATATTATTAAATGCTTTATTTAACACTAGCTGTATTTTATCTGCTTGCTTTCCTTTCATCTTCTTGGGTTTTCAACTCTTATTAAAAACAAGCTAGAAAGGGGGAGATGGGAGTAAGGGAGTGAAATGGGACATTTGCATGCCATAAACCAAGCACTTGAAAGTCAGCAATTATAGGATCAAAGTTAAAAGCTCACAAGTATTTTTTTTTCCTTCTATTCTTAAGTATAAAATGGCTAATGCTGAAAATCTCTAGCAAATGAAAAGTTAGAAGCAGCTGAGGTAAGCTCATTCAAGGTCCAGATAAGGAAGCTGGCATGCTCTGTGCTGACAGACCAAATTTTAACTAGGTGAAAGATTAGGTCGTAGAGTGGCTTTTAGTCACTTCGCATTAAGAAAGTGAAATTCTGTCCCTATTTTACATTGCTCAGGATGGAGGTGGAAACACAGAGTAGAAATGTTTCATAATGTTACTCTAACTCAGTCAAATGGTTTGCCACTTAGCACTTCCAAATAGTTTCTTGATTAATATAGAAACAGGAAGGCTGCATAAAATGAGCAGAAAGGAAATAGAAACTACAGGGTTCTCCGAATTTCCTCTCTGTCAGTTCTTTTATATTCATATTTGTTGGTATCCTCACAGAACAGAGGACTGCTAGAAAACTAAACCTTGAAAACTCAGTTCAGTCCTTCCTTGGTTAAAAATGCCAAGAACTTTACAATTGCTTAAATTTTGTGTAAAAATTAGTCATGTACATACACTGTTGTTTAGATCTCAGCATATACAACATATTCTATGCCTTCTGTCACCATCATGTGTGTGTTTTTCAGTCTTTGTAGAGAGTCAGTAGCAATGAGTTCCTGAAGTATTCGTGAACTCCTTTGTGCTTTGACCAGAATATTCTCCTCTGTATTTCCTTTCTCAAACTATATGAGTTTGCTTGGAATTGTCCTCATCTGAGATTTGTGAACTGCTGTGCAAGAAATTGCCACTGATTACCTACACAAAAAGATGTAGGTGCCTCATAAAGGTCTACAACAGGAGGAAAGCTTCCTGGCTTGTATACACAGTAGGTTTCCCTTTCTATACTACAATTTAGCTGCCATTCTCAAGGACAGAATTCTTGCCTCTAGTCCATAATTTTGAGGCTACAAAAAAGATGTAAAGGAATATTCAGATTAAATGTCAGCCAAATTGTTGGGTGACTGTGCTGTAGAACAAACTGCCAAGAAGGTTATGCCATCCACGTTTCATTTTTCAGAACAAGCTACCCTTTTTTTTCTGTTAAAGATGATGTTAGATAATTAATCCTGATGGATTGGCCAAGGACAAACAAAACTGAACAATTGATATCTCTCCTTTTCACATAGAATGATTCTATAAATTGTGCTGTTCTGTAGAACTCAATAGCTTATCTGTTAGATGGATGAAACCAAATCAACAGGTAAAATATAGATGAAGCTGCATCCCCCTGAATTTGGTCAATTTTCACTGGAAGTGGGTCAAGCCTTTAGAAATCCTTCCCTACTGTTGATTATAATGAGTGCACAAGGTTTTAAAACCAGCTTACTGGTTTAATCAGCAATAGCTTATGCTATGATGAATTACTGCTGTGTATATAAATACTTTAATTAAGCAATGCTTTATAAAGATGATGTAGTCATACTGTTGTAAACTCTGAGCCTGATCCAGCAAAGTTCTGAGTAGATCCTGAAATGCTGAACTGATGAGGCATTCAGGGCTTCCAGCATCTCGCACCATCAAACCCATAATCTGGCAGACAATGCAAGAGACCTCGCTTTGCACATGGGTTAAATATACTGCTGTGGCTATAGCTGATTTTAATTTTTAAGGTATTGTTCTGCAGCCTACTTTGATCCCATTGTACATAATAAAAAAAACTAAACTAATATTAATAAGTACCCATTTACAGAAAATATTTTCTTGAGGCATATGAAATACAAATTCTTATTTTCTTTGAAGAAATGCTGAGATATACCAGGCATGTGACAATCTGCTGCAAAGCCTTCTCACGGGAGTACAGATGCAAAAGGTGTGCAAAGAATTCAGTGTTTGCAAAAGTGCCTGTACAGTTAATCACATGTCATTTTGAATTTTGTGGGGCTTTGTTTTGGTTTTGACACAGATACAAACCAACTGTGCTTCCCAGGTGAAAATAACCTTCTAAGTTTGGATGATAAATTTGTTTTATTCAATAACTGAGTATTATGGAGTTCACTGAAAGAGATTTTAGTTGTTTTACCCAGCCACATAGGATCAAGAATGTAGATCCTCAGAATCATTCCTCGGACATTTGCCTGATCTTGGACACCCTGCATGCTCATACCAGCATTTGTCTGCTCCAGACTCACATTAAAACATGGCACATCTAAGCCCTAGTACCTCAGAACAAACTAAGTGGTTTCTTACATTTCTGTGTCGTCTGCAGTTCCAAGAAAGCACCTTGCTGGGCACAGCTTTGCTCAAGATGTCCCTGTGCAGGCAGAGCAGCCGCATGAAGTGCAGAATTGGTTCCATCCTCTGCTTGATGTGGAGCAGGGACTTGCTTCAAAACCTCTCTTTATTCTGGAGTTACTCAACTGCTCCCGAGTTGTATCTGGGCAGAATTTCAAAGTCTTTTATACTGGATCTTTTTTTCCTATGTATAAATAACTAATTATTAATTTATCACAAAGAAAGTGAAAAATGACAATCCAGGAACTGAGGCATTCATCTGGAATGGTGAAGAGCTGAGTTTAGATCCCTCACCCAGATTGTTCAGAGAAGAAACTCAAACTTATTTACTGTATCTCAGAGGAGTGCCCCTGTGACTGACGTAGGGTTAAGTAGGGTTAAGAGGAGTTCCTTTTTCTTCTCACGAAAAAGTATCAAATCAGTTCTAGGATATATTTGCATTGTTAATTATGCCCATATTTGTGTTTGACCTCAGTGCCTAGGTTTATGACACGCCCCATCATTGAATCCCTGGCCAACACAAATGGAAACAGAAATGGAAATTCTTTAACTTGTATTTCAATAGTCATAGACCTTTTTAAGTGCTTCATTACAGTGAAAAGCTAAACAATTAGCTTAAACTATTTAAAATGGTAGGAAATGTCAGGAAATAGCCTAAGCCCAAACATATCTGTGCAATGGCAGTCATCTTTGGCTGAACTCGGCTTCTGTTTGTGTGCTCAGCTCTGTTTGTACAGGTTTAACTGACAGCAGGATTTTTTACTTTGTGGGCAGGTATTGTTTCCTTTAGTGGCCTTTTTACAAACATTTCTTCAAAATATTTGTTCTTTAACTCTTTTCAAAGCTATGCTACTATATGTGATAAACCCATGTGTATTAAGGGAATAATTTATTAGATCTATGTTTGTTTTCATCCATCTTTCTTTTGTAAGATGGTCATCTCAGAAAATAAATTCTGTCTCACCTCCCATATCCATGAAAAGTCAAATAACTTACCCAGATATTTTCATTTGGGTAAGTGGTCTGGGTCCACCTTAAAAAAAGATACAGGCAATTCCAGAATGTAACTCAATCTTATCCTCAGGTATGTGTCTATAGTAGGCCAAGCAGGTCATGCTCTGTAAGAAATGTTTGTTTTCCTCAACATTTTGACAGGGACTCTGGACAAGGTAGCTGAGATACAGAAGTCTACACCATACCCACTGAAGTTTGGACAGATGGATACCACCAAATCTAGCTAATAAACAGTGTACCGGTTATGAAAGGGAGGAATTAACTACAGTAATAGTTATGAGCTAAATCAAGCACTGCTCAGTTGCCTGTTCTGTAGGTTTGAAATCTGCAGTCACTTCTCATACAATAAATTTTAAATAGCCAAGTTCAGACACTTATTTACGGCTTTAGATCTCACAAAAACACTTTAATGCTGCTCCAAACAGCTACACCATCCATAAACCAGGAAGCTTTTAGCTTTCGGTTAGTGCCAGGCTCTGTTGCACTTCTTACCTTCTCCATGGTAACTCTGAATGGGAAGATCCATCCACAGGTGAAAAGGACTTTTGTTAAGGTCAGGCTTCAGTCTTTAGGCTTACTTTAAAGGTGGTTGGGAATAAGCATTTATTTTGGAAAACTAAGCAAATTAATTTTGTAATAGAGAAGTTATTTTGAATGTATATTTATGATGCAAAGCTTAGTTGTACCTGAGTAGACTAGTTGGATTAGGCACTTAATAGCCTATGACATGGTGAGATTTTCTTGTAGGTGGTAGCTTATTGTGTCTTCAGCAGAAAGCTGTCTTGTCTGAGGAGTCTTGTAGGATGTATCATCTCAGGCTGATGAGTTCAGGGCTGGAATAAACTTTAAGAGCACAGAAATCATTAGTGTCATATCTGGGTTTTGGAGACTGTGGGCTCCCTGAAGCACCTTTCTGATTGCTTGTTGTCTTAGGCTCGGTGGGCAGTGCTGTGGCTGACTTTGTCCCCTTGTCATGCCTGCTCTTCAGGGCAAGAAGCCAGTTTGGTGTCTAGCAGCCTGAGCACAGACAGGGCCAACTCCTGCGTCTCTCTCTTGTCAGATTTGTTATTAACACAGAATACTTTGATGATCACAGCTCTGCAGTAAAACAAAACCAACAAAACGCTGTTTGGCTCTAAACGTAAATTTTTTAGTCTTTCTTTTCTGCAATATAATTTTTCTTTTTGACAATATTTTTTTAAAATTTACTTAATTTTGCTAAATGTAGTAATTGTGTTTAATACCTGGGAAAGCGATCTTAATGTTTTAAAAGTTATGCTTTGCACTTTTTGGTTTTGCTTAACAATTAAATGTAGATTAATTTACTTTTTGTAAAGAATGAAAAAAATTATAATTTATACAATAATGAAAATTGTAAGTTGATTTCATTAATACATTAATTACTTCCACCAAAACCAAAATATTGAGAAAACTTGTAACTTGATTTGGAGATAGTCCTTTAAAAACCTTTTATTTATTTGTGATTGCTATAAAAACAATAGTAATGTAATTTTAGAAAAAGACAAGCTGAGCTGGCATGGTCTTGGCAAAAATTAATTGTGATAATTCTGTACAACTTGATCTTCAAGAGGCTTGATTTCTTTCCGATATAGAACTAAATTATTCACATACAGATTCCTCTAAAGAAATACCTCATGCAAGAAGCAGATAAATTCAGGATTCTTCAGATGGATTTTTCACCAAATGATGTGTATAGTGCTCTCTTGATTATTAAATTACACTCTGTGCTAGGTCAAGGTATAGAATAATTTTTTATCATTTGTTTTAACTGAATAAGAATTAGATAATTAAGAGGCATATTATTTGGTTTCAGGTAGCAGGTAATTTTGTGTTTGAGCTCAACAAAAGATTTGGATGCAGTGTAAAGAAGGAGGCTATTATTAAGAAAATGGGAGGAGGAAATTGGACCACTTCATACTTAATCAAATTTCTCATACTAAAAACAGTGGGCAGGTTTTCACAAAAACAGTATTAACTGTTGAAGGTAACAGACCAAGCTAGATCATAAGATGTATTTATTGTTTGCTTTCAGTTGCATGCAGTTATCTTTCAGCAGTATAGATTCTACAGCATTTCCTATAAAAACCTAAGATACAGAAAGCCCCACTGAACCAAATAGAAACAATACAGCTGAAAGCGTAATGTCCTGAGTTAAAAAACCCATAATATTTTGTACATTATCAAAAATGCAGTATCAGTTTATGTTTTCTGTTTGTTCATTACTTCACTTTTATAGGCAAAATTAGGAAACTCAGTAGGACAGATTTATAAAGAAAAATCACAAACTGAGTAGAAACACTGTTCTGGTTGGTGTATCACTGCTTTTGAACTTGACGTGGTTGCATGAAAGCTGTAATCCTTTGGGCCTTTCATGGAAAACTTCAAGTGGTGGTGATATACCCAAGAAAGTTGATTAGCTTTGATGAACTTAGACTCCAGATATCAGAAGATTAAGTACTTAATGATAAGTAAAAAGGTCGGTAAATGATATTTCTTTTGGGGGTGTACAAGGATTATGGAACTACATGGCTGTTTCTGAGGGCTCTGGTGTCTCCAAGATTAGCTGCTCTAACTTTTGGTAATGAAGCATGGTGAGGTAGTGTCCTTGTCCTCCCGTTAACTTCCTGCACCTCTCACCACTTGTGTCGTCTGATCACTGGGCTCAGTGTGGCTGCCCTACCTGACCACTGAGCTGTGTGTGTCCTGCAGCTGTACATGTGACAGCCTGCTCTCTGGTCTCTCTGTCAGTCCTAGTCTGGCAAAATATTTTCCAGCCCTATAACACTGCTGAAATTTACAAACAAGCCATGAAAACCAATGAGATTTTGACACAAGTTAAGTTTGTTGTTGACTTTATTAGGGACAGTTGGAGGTATATTGCCATATAAGCATTGTCTTTTTTTGATATAACGGTGTGGGGGTTGGTAGGGTCGTGTGCGACAAAGCCATGAAGGGATTCAGTATTTTGAGGGTAGGAGCATGAACTGGAAAGGACTGTGTTGTTAGTGGCTGTTCCAGAAGAGTCCATAAAATTTTCATGGTAGCTCCACCCTCACACGCACACACAAGAAAAACAGAAAACCCATGATGTTACTATATTTAAATAAAACAGCAGCTTCAAAATGAGCCAGAATGACTGGAGGCACATTAGACAGGAAAGAAATACCCCAAGTGATGCAGCAGGTTGACAAGGTCTCAATACTCATTGCAGAATTGAGAATGCCTTTCACCCTGGTTGCACAAATTGCAACACTGTTGTCCTTCACAGCTCAGGTGAGAAAAGCACCTACGGAAACAGCCTATCTCCTGGAACAGGCTATGAAAGTTACAGAGTATTTTCCATTCTTGTAAGGGACTTCCATTTCTAGGAGCATATCCGCTGCTGCTGCCAGGAATTATTCAGCAGAGCAAGGCAAAGCAAGGTACAGCCCGGTGCTGGTGCTGTGCGTGGGAACGGGCGCTGCCAAGGCGCAGTGCTCCTGAGCAGAGCGGCTGAGCAGGAGCCGCTGACTCCTCTTGCAGCAAGGCCAAACCAGAGGAGGATGCCACACGAGCACTCTTCTGTTCAGCAACCATGTTTTCCCCCATGTTTACACGTACTACTGATGCAATGAGGAGTAACGTGGTCTAGTTGCATGAAAAATATGAATAAAAAGCAAGGTGGGCATTTTGGCATGGGCAAACCCTGCCTTAGCACGTCTTGTGGCATGCAACATGTGCCATAAATCCCAGCTCCTTTGTTGTCTCTTGTCTGGTCTTCTCTGCTCTTGTCTGATGCTGGTCCTGCTAGGACCAAGACCAGGATATCTCTGTTCCTCTGACTGAGTCACGAGGTGCCTCATGCTAAGACAGTAACAATGTTGAGCTGAGGAAGGCATCAGGAATAAGGAAAAAACTATAGCTGGAATTTGGGGACCCCGGGTTTCCAAATATGCAAGGAGGATCCAGGCGCTGGTCTGACACAGGAAATGTGGCTGCTTTTCTAGGTAAGGTTTCTTACGTTCCTGGCTGCTGCGTGCTCATGAGTTTTGGTTTTTATTGTCTTACATCCCATTGTTCTTGCTTAAATCAAAGTTACTTAAATCCAGAAAATAGAGATTTGTGCTAGATTTTTCTGTATTTACCCAAAATACAGGAAAGTCAGACAACATTTTTACATTTTTACTTCTTATACTGGAAAACAGTAAGAGCATTTCATTTTCATTGCTAGCTCCCACTAATCTATAATGACTATTGCAGAAGAAGCAACTGTGTACAAGAAGAAGAGACAAAAGCTATCTATCTATGTTTAAGTAGACTTTTTCTTATACAGTTTTGTACTGAGGTTCTTAAAATTTGAGGCATTAAATATTTATGGTCAAATAGGTTAGGTACTTGCTTTTCATAATTCTGCTAACTATATTAAAAACATGACATAGCTTGTGATTCTACTCCATTCAATCCTTTTTTTTCCTTTCTGAAACATTCTATAATTTCAATTTCCATTGAGAGCTGTAACTGGTGAAAGATTGGTAGCAATTACTTAGATACACATGCACTTAGATACATACTCGCTTCAAGTAAGTTTTAAATCCCTTTCTCAGTTTAATCAGTGTGGTTTTGATTTTCAGACTTGTCACAATTGAAGTTTGTGGGACAGCTGACTTTTGTAGATAGCTTATAGTAATACTGTGCTAACAGTTTCAAGGAAAAGATTTTTGAAATATTTTTTTCTTGAAACTGTTTTTGGTATTTCCTGCTTCCAGAATTCCTCTTGCTTTCATACACCAAAGAAACCTCAGCCTTCTTTACTCATCATGCATCTGCAATTTTAATGTTATCTCAGGCAAAAGAGAAGACCTTATGCTGAAATAGGGAGACAAATATCTCTCACATTTGAAACATGTTGTAATGAAAAACTGATGACATTAGTTTTGTAGAGCAATTTTCCACTTCTGTGCATCTACAGAAGTTCTTTAATCTAGTCTTTTATGCCTAGCCAATTGTACAGTCTCTACTGTTCTTCACTGTCATTCTGCAATACAGTGACACATGAGAAAATATTCATACTTCTCCTTTTCTAGTTTTAATCAGCTTTTCAAGGATTTTTGCCTTGTGTTATATTTCATTCCTACAGGCATAAATCCTCTCCTCTCATAAAAAGGTAATGTGCAAACTACAGTCATCATTGGTGTATGCTATAAATTTTCTTTCAGACTGTGAGTGTTTTGTCAAACTATTTTCTGTCTGTACCTAAAATACCAGTTTTGATTCCTGAAACTCTTAGATGAGTGTATTTAATGCTATGCACAAACCCAAAGCTATGCTTATGCATAAACACTTGTGTGCTCTGGCTGTGCTTTGCGCAACTTTATTCCAGAGATGTCTGTCAGGTGTATTATATAACTGCTCTATATTAATTATTAAACCCTTTATTATTTAGAGCAATTATAATTTAATGGCTGTAGCTTTCCATGGGAAGTTTTTCCCTTTAATGCAGACCTGTTTTCTGTAGCTATTCAAACTCCCATGAAAAGGAAAAATAAAACAGAATTTAAAATTAATCAGCACAAGAATGACGTATACCATATTTTATGAAAATTTTGAAGCAATCATTAAAGTTAAAATCAAGGACTGTCACTTCAAAACTCTTCTTTGTAACTTAATCAGTCTTCTCTACTACTTCCTTTGCTTTTAGTAAAATACGAGTTTTTTCTAATTAGTACTAAGAGGAGATTATTGTTGAGTCTTTCTCCTTTCTGTTGTCTTATGCGTATTAGTAGTAGAAAGAGATTACTCAAAGCAGGTTAAGGCAAATCCATTGAAGTAGCAAGAAAATTTAATTACTTCTCGGGAACTTTGACTTTCAACAAGTTCAAACTGGAGTGTGTTTCCTTCCTCTTAAATACAAGTTCAACTTACAGGTTAAAAAAAAAAAAAATTAACAAAACCAAAATAGTTTTCTGAATGAGCTCTCCTTTGCAAGTATTATTGTGTTTTGTTTTGTGTGTTTTTTTTTTTTCCCTGTAAGTTTTAACACCATTCGAATATAAAAGGAAAAATTAAAAAAATGGTAGTGATAAATTTTGAAGTTCAAGACTAGAACGTATCCTAATAAAATGTACTGGTAGTAACTGGAGGAAACCAGACAACTCTATCACCATGAAAAATGTGTACTAGGCTGGGTTAAATTCTAATTTGACTGTTACTGTCATCTTAGGTTTCAAAACTGCTTTAGCCTCATCCTGGCATACAGTTCACATACACTTGTATCCAAAAAAAAGGATGTCAAATGGAAATTCTTAGTGTGAGAGATATCATTGTAGAGGGCTAGCAGGCTGGGCTGGTGTGCAGAACATTTCTGGGTTTTGAAAACCTACCACTTCTTCTGTAGATCTGTAGTTTCCTGTGAGTGGATACATCTCCTGGATCTACCTCTTGAAGCCTGTGAGAACTGAGTAGAGGGTGGTCATTTTTTCTAGCTGCTGATATTTCATACAGAGATTTCATCTCTTCCAATGCCTTAGGGTATGGGGCTGCACAGCCTCACCATCTGGACCCCGCAGCCAGCACCCCAGGAGCTTTAAGTTCCTCACATCTCACACCATCCCTTCTCCTCGTAGGTACCCAAAACTTTCCAAACTTCTCAGATAACCTCTTGGGGATAAACCAAAAAACAACATAAAGAAACACAGGCTTTAAAGACGATTTTCCCAGCAGCACTTCTGCTTGTAAAACCACTCAAAGCAGCACTCCAGAACACACTTTTCTCGCCCTATGAATCATGAGATTCTTGGGTTCGATGGGCATCCTGGGGATGTGTAACATTTCTCGTTTCCTGGGCCCCTGGTGTGCTATCCATAAACGCAGGAGTGACAAGCCTGTCTCTGGTGGGAGCGTACCTCCCTGAGGACAGGGAGATACAATCTGTGGTCCCATGTGGCTCCAAGCCCCGAGCCAGGCTTCTGCATGGGGAGCTGATTGCCAGGGGAGGGCTAGAGCGTGAAAGGCTCCCTGTCTGTGGCTTTTGAGTGACAGCTCTCTTGTTCATCTCAGCAGTGGAAGCTGCAAGAGTGATCTCGGGGAGAATCACTACTTGGGTGCCTTTATAGTCTTCCCTATATCTCAGTGAGGGGTCACTCGCAGATGCAGGTTATTGTACGAGTGCTTTAAATTTTGTTTGAGTGAACTCCCTACTCTTCCTGAATAAACTATCTGGAATAAACCAGCCTGGATGAGTCAAAACTGGCTTTCTTGTACAGGAAAAAACCCTGCAGTTACTGTACAAATTAAAGACAAAAAAGAGCATAAAGGTGCAGCTTTGTATAAAGGTGTTCAGTTCTGCCTCAGCTGTCTTTATTTTGTATCATAGGATGAGGACAGTGAGAATTCTGCCTTTGGGTTTGACCCTGAATCATGAATGAGATATTCAAAGCTCTTTACGTGCTACAGTGTTTTCACAGGCCACCTGGTGTAATGGCAAGAGTGGCTATTCAAGGACGTAGTGAATTCAAATCCAGCACTCATAATATGTACAACAGCTGCTGCTCTCCTCCCATCTCAGGCATGGTAATGGTGAAACTGCAACCTCTAAATAAGACACTCTTAACTATGGAAAAGTTTAAGGATGTAGTACGTAAGGAAGAAGCCAGAGCGTCGCACTTTCTGACCTCTCAGCTGGATCAGACCAGGCACAGCCTGCTGTGAGGCTCCACAGCGTGTGCTGAGCTCTTCCCTCCCAGGGGAGGGGAAGCACAACCCTGACAGATGGCGAGGGAAGGCCCTGACCGTATCATCCTAGGTACGCATCCAAGTGTGTGAGGACGGAGCCGTTGCCTTGTCCCTGCGTTGCGGGCGATGAGCAGAAGTCGGGCACGCCTGGCTCAGTGGAGGGAAAGCCGCCTCGCCGTGAGGCACTCGGGCACTTTGTCACATCAGTGCGGTGGCTGGCACGCCCCTCTGCTCCGGCCAAGCACACGTCTCCTGTGATGGGGAATGGTTTTACTTCTGTTGTGTTACGCAGTTAGGTTTGGTTATCGTATCAATTAGGAGGAGCCACCCAACCCTTAAAAGGAGGCCTGCATCCTGCAGATTGTTCTGTAGGTCTGGGCTGTCCCTGAAAACACAATGGCAGAGACTTGGTGACACTGTTCTGTTCCGCTGAAGCTCTGCACCTGCCGGGGCTACTGCAAATGGTTGCACTGTCCATCACTGCACTTCGAAGAAGAGCCTCTCTGGGGGAAGAGGTTTCTTTCCAAGGTTTTCTAAGTAGCTGATTTGGGTTTTTCTTAGTCACCCTTTAAAAAAGTAAGTGATACTCCATGTTGAACTGAATTAAAAATTTCAGTTAGATAAGTAAAGTGTTTAGGTAGGTGTAGTGAAACATTCCTTTTGGGCATCCAGGAGAAAATTGAATTAAATACTAGAATATTAAACATACTGGAGGAGGAAAAGGTTGCCCTAATCTCATCTGATTCAACCAGAGTGTACAGCTGGGCTGGAGTCAGGGCCATCTAGATCCCCAGGGCTGTCTTTCCTGTCAAGACATCTTCTGGTGGTGTCCAGTCATCTTCTGTCAGGCTTGTATGGAAAGCTTAGTGCTGAGCCAGCAGATGGAAGCTGGGATTAGGCTACTGTCTTGGTTGTCTTGCATTTTCAGCTACAGATGAGCTTTAACCTGGTGAGGCAGAAAAGACTGACAGCAGTACTGTGCCCAGGCATTTCTTCTCTGAATGACACTGCTTGGTGAATTTAACTTAAGTTCATGAGTAACTTGTGGGTTAACTAAAAAGAAAGATTCTCTGGTAATTTGAAAAATCTTTGTTTTGCCAGGCTCTTATGATAGTGCACTGTGCCTACTCAGACTCAGTTCCAGGGCACCAGAGATATAATAATTGGATTTATTCCCCTTGGATAAGAGATCTGGGAACACTGCTGCTCTGTCATCTTGGGGTTTTTTTTGAAATCTCGTGGATTGTCAAAATGGGCACAATGCCATCCTATGGTTTGCTGTCCGTTATCTGTGAGTTAGTGAATTATCATGGTATATCTTGAATTGTGCCTCAGAGTGCCTGATATTTCATCACTCTGAATTCAAGCTCAAGAGGCAACAAAACATGGCCACAGCCTCTGTCACTGGCCCCTCCACCTCCTGCGCAGCCCTGGTTTCAGTTGTCCCTCTCCTGGAAAGACTCTGACAGATGGAGCTGCTGCTGGGCCCCGGGCTGCTGCCAGGGGGACTTCTGCGATCAGCAGCATCCGCATCCAAACCTGCCACTGCCGGGATGGCCCTTCAGACCTGGGGGGCTCCTGGGAGGCCTCCCGGGAAGCCAGGCCAAGCCTGTATGGCTGCACAAGCTGATTTCCTAGCACAGCCACTGTAGAAAATGGACTAGTGTAGGAGAGTGAGGGCACTTGAAGGCACACAACAACTAATAACCTCCTGTTATTATTTAATAATTGAGAAAATTCCTTCCCACGGTAGCTGCCTGTGGTTTTACACATGCAGAGCTATTTCCCACTGTAAATTCTGAGTCAGGAAAAGCACACTGATTTTGGACTCTGCTAGGAAGATGGGATTACAAGTGATAAGTGAAATAAATATCACTTTTTGTTTATAGAGCATGTTACATTTTGGTAAATATTAACATTAAAAGACATGTGTACTTACACTGTGAGATACTATATGGTTCAAAGAAGAATTTACTTTGGCAAATAAACTCTCAGATTGATGAGGATTTTCATTCTCTGAAAAATTAATCAGATCATAGAAGAGGTTGAACAATAGAATAGGAAAACCGTAGTTAGATTGAGATGTTGGAGTTACTGCAGGTGCATGTATCCTAAAATATAATCATCCCATACCTATTTTAATGTTTGGTTGTATTTGTTAACTTCTTTAATGGAGATAAAGGTAATTCAATTTATTGACATATGTTTCAGTGGTTATACAATTTGATTAAGATTCTCAGTTTGGATTTTATACTACAAGTATTAAAACCAAAAGAAGTGTGATCTCATATACACCCTTATTTCAAACTATCAAGGAATTTATTAGGCATACTAAGAAACAGGAACTTCTTTTTGCAAGAATTAATGATTAACATAAGGTCTGTACACTTGCTTCGTCACACCAGTCATACTGGTGATAAGCCAGTCTTAACAAGCAAAATAGGAAACAGATGTAAAATCAGGAAGGTAAAAACAAAGGTTAAAAAGATTCAATAAAATTAATTTTTATAAGCTTTTAAAAATGCAGATGCTTGAACTTTTTATGGAAAAATCTTCTTGGGCTATAAAATGACTAGATTTTTTATGAGTTCAGGATACTTAATGACATTTTATGTGCTGCTTGCTTGCTTGCTTGCTGTGTCCTGTTGGCTAAATACCACTACTAATGTAGTGAAATAAGCCCAGGGTTAAGACTTCTTAGCTTTTATCCTGACTCTAAGGTTGACACACGCTGTTTGGCCTTTGGCTGGTTTAACCTTTCTGTCTGTTTAGCTTTATGGATGAATGAAAGATAGGACTTGAGAACTGGCCATGAAGAGTAATTATTACTTGCTATATATACTACTTTCATAACTCAGGATTTCCTCTATGTTGTGTGCTCTGGAATCCAGGATTTCAGTAATAAAACACTAGACAAGGACTTCAAATGAAGGAAATAGCTATGTGGGAATTACAGATGAAGGTAATATTTCTTTTGAAAAACTAGATTTTTAACTTGTGTAAAAAAAACCAAAACTGTAGCAATTCAAATCCTTGCAAAGGTAACATATTTTTCTTCCTTGATTTTTATTTTTCTGGCAGCTTCTGCTGAAGAATAATCTTCTATCTGACCTGACATTTTCTTCCTTATTTGAACTGCAATTCTTAATCTCAGCATTTCTGTCTTTAAACAAAGAAATGGTTGCCTACCAGTGGATAGAAATTAATGAAAAAGGCTTTGCTCATTCATTATTTATGAGCTTCTCTTGTGATTTTTTTTTTTTTAATTGGAAACTTTCAACTTGTATTGGTTATTGCTGATGTGTGATAAGGATGACTGAAAAGCTTCCCAGTCCTGTCTGACAAGGATACATTATGAAAGTTACATTAATTTGCTAAGTGTTTCTGCAGGATCCAAACCATGAAATGTTCCTATATTTATTCTGAAGGAGGCTTTCATGATATTTGGTTCAATTCAGTAATGTAAAGGCATTTAAAACAGCATTTGCAGCTTTTGTGGTAGATCATTATTTTGTGAAACAGCTTTCAAAATGAGTGGCACAAAGGTGAGACAGGTTAGAAGAGACCTCGCTGGCAATTTGCACAGGACTTACTGAAATACGGGACGTGTTCCCAGACTTGCAGTCACTTTGCAGTCCCCAGCTTAGATTTTTCACTGCTTGTATTTGGCCCATCTTCCTTCCTGGGACTTGTTCTCTTAAAACCATTGGTCACAGGATTGCTGTCGCCCACTGTGACACATGAGGTCTTCAGAAGCCTTCACAGCAGTCTGTAGACAGAATGAGAAAGAATAGCCAAGACCTGTCAGTGACAAATGATTGCTAGGTGACTGACTATTTAAAGTGCTAAAGAAAAACAAGCACTCTTTAAAAGGGAATGTGACCAGAAGCCAAATTGGAGAAAGACAAACCTCAGGACACCATAATGTAATGTGTCCACGCACCCTGTGCCCTGTCGCTGGACTGAATCTGTCAATGAGCTGCCAACAGGTTGTGAACGGGGAACTTCCAGACAGGTTAGATGTGTCTTTCAAAGTATGACTACTTGTGCAGTGGCATGATTTTTAATTCATATCTATGAGATTGAGTGGAAATTTTAAATTAAAATCTTTCTAAATTTAAGTGTCATTCTCTTCCCAAGGATCTTCGAGTATTTCAGGTGTGTACAGTCCATGCTCAGTTTCACCTGTTGGTGGCCAGCTGGGCATTTTCCTAAATTCTTCTGAGGTCTGATGAATAAGTATTCCATAGCTGCCAGCAGTCCTGTTGGGCTGCAATGCATGGGTGAGGAACAGTGTGCAAGAGCTAAATATTTCTGCTGTAGGACAAGGTTTAATAATATTGGATCCTGAGATAGGCTGCTAAGTGCTGAATATGCAGCAAGATTTTCTGATGTGTTAACCACCGGACAACTCCCCAGGAATTAGGATGGTTAAGCAAGAGGGGCAGTTGACAATTGGGAGAAAGGACTGTTAAACTGATGTCAGATGAACATTTTCAGGGAGTATGGTGATAATTTCCTGAGTGGAGAAGCAGGATGAAATATATAAAAGAATCTGAGAAACTTTTCAAGGAGAAGGAGATATGGAGGCATCACCTTATGCAGGGTTATTTTTTCAGGACGTAGTAAAACCTAGATATTGTGTATGCTTTCAGCTACACGTTATGTCTTTTTCCTGCTACTTCTAAGCTGAGAATAGCCTAAGTGCCTTTTAGATGAGAAAGCCACAGTGACCCTTAGCATATCTGGAGAATATGTGAACTTATTCTCAGATTCAAGTTCTAAAATCACACCGCTCCTGTCATGGTATTAACAAGCATTATCTCACTAAACAAGTATATCTTCTCTCATATTTTTCATCCATATTTTAACCTGAGATGGAGAGTTTCAATACAGTCTCTCTACTATAAATATGGAAAGATCAAGTTAAAAAAAAATGAAAGCACTGTAGAAAGAAGCCAACATCTTATTCTGAGTATTGTGCAAAGCACTTTGTCGGTGTGTTTGTTTGGAGTTCCACCGCCTCCTGTCCTCTTCTTGTATAACACGCAGAGATTTTGACAGATATGGGCTATGCTATACAAAACAGTATGCTGACTGGACTAATTCAGAATTTCCAAATGAAACTCGAGGGAATGGCATGTAAAAGATTAGAGCCTGCAGTCCCATCCTTAGCAGTGTTTGCCTATGCAAGAGAGCAGAGAACCTTTGTACTCCTTCCTTGTTTCCTTTGACTAATGCTTTTCTTGACTTCAGTAACCCTTGGCATGTGCTCTATGAACTGTCCTTTTCCATTTGTAAAGGAAGAGCCATTGATAATGTGGTTCCTAGGTACTAAATGCTTTTTTCCCTCACACTCTTGTGTTCTGAAATCCAGAAAGTCTTACTCTTCAGCTCAGTCCACCATGGACGTTTCCTTCTCCGAACAACTCTGCCGAGCTTCAGTCCTACAAGGGCTAGCTCCTGGTAGCCAGGCTAGCTAGCTGCAGGCTACCTCATTGGTATGGCACTACGTTGTAGTTGCCATCATAGGCACATTCTCAGTGTTACTTCATCTATGACTTTCTAAATGTTGGAAAGGAATGGGATTGTATGTCACATGAAGCAATCACAGAAAAAGTTTCTCTGTTGCAGTATCTTAATCAGTTAGACCACAAATTTATGCTCTTTTGTGTATGTTTCCCCAACTATTGTGTGCTTCTCACATCTAATCTAGTCCCAGTAAGTGCTCCATACAGAGCATTATTTTGCAGAGAATTTTCAGCTGGTAACAGAAAGTATAAACTTGTATCTACTCCTGACAGTGTGTAATGCTGTGTGGATGGTCTTTGTGAAACTGCTGCTGGAGACCTGGGGACTGTGCTTTCATTTCAGACTAGTCTTAGGGCCCTACAAAGGAATCATGCTCATGTGAAAGGCAAATCAGTTTTCAGAACTGTGAAGTCCAGCTTTTGACGGGGGGGTGGCTATTGCCTGGCTAACTGCCAGATTTGCACTCCAGTCTACAACTCTGTGTAAACAATTTTAACAATAACTGTGGTTAATGTAAGGAAAACTTTTGCCTCCTGTGAGCTCTCAGATTAGTATTAATCAGCCTGTAGATTTTACTGGAATGGAGCTCGCTGATCCTTTCAGCAGAGCTGAACAGGCACAATCACTCTGAGTGGGAAAGGAGAAAAGGTTAATGTGGAGCTGTTGGGTGAAATACAGTATTTTTGAATTTTCCATCTAGTTCAAGATCATCAGTTCCTGAAATCAGTGTCACAAATAGGGTCATGAGCTTCAGAATTTAAATGTAAATCAGGTTGTGTATGCCCAGACATAGAGGTCTGAAAGGAAACTTTTGGTTCTGCTGAGCCAACTCGTCCAAGCAAACTTTAGCCAATGTGCCTGTGGTTATAAGCATCTGATCAAAATATAAAGGTTTTAATGTAAAAGTGATCATTTAATAAGTTCTTGCACTTCTAAGCTGTGCCAAAACCCCAATAGAAATAGCAGAAATTAATTGATGCCAGATGTTGTCGGAAGGGTGGGACAAATGTGTGCTGTAGTTCCAGCCACAGTGACCAAGGCAGCAGCCAAACAAATTAAGGGCCTGTATCTGTGTTACTCTACTCCATTAGGTGCAAGGCCATATATATGACGACAGTCCCAAAATAGCAGATGAGACTCATAACAGTAAAATTTTAGCTCAAGTGCTTGTTAGCTTTAATTATATAACACATTATGCTTTTCAGTCGGGGTACTAATGAGTTGCTAATTCCCAGTCAGAATAAGAGATTAGATTGCCAGCACATCTAGTGACTAGCCAGTCTACTCCATACTGGCTGGAGCCTGACACTGAGACACCCCGGGAAATACTCCACTAAGCAAGATGTCCTAGTTGTTTAAACGAGAGTGGAAGGTATGATTTGGCCACAACTTTCTCCCAGCAAAATGTCCTGCATGGTGTGAGCCAGTAGGTGTCTGATCTTTAAGCTGGAGATGTCTGTGCCAAATAACAACAGTTCTCTGATTATGTAAATGAGCTCTTAAAAACTATTTCTTTAAAAAATCAGAAATATTTCTTTTAATGATGTCAGCTGTCTGGCATTCTGCTTTAATAATTCATATGTTTCAGGCATATTTCTTTTCCTTTTTATGTATTGTCAAAAAAGAAGGCAAAATGAGTTAAATAATTGAGAACTTGTGAACTGCCATAAACAATCCCTCTTGTTTCTTTCACTGCAGAAAGAAAGGAAGTGAAGGTGGGAGAGTACAATGCTGTGGATGATGAACTGCAAATAATCAACAACAGCATCAGGTTCCAAGGTAGGAGAGAAAACTGGAAACAGTTTCAGGAGTGACATGGATATGTCAGGACTGACATGCATGCTGTTAAAGAAGTGTTTCAGGACTTTTAATATTAAAAAGCTATGATACTGTATAAACAGAAATGCAACTAAAAAAAAAAATAGCAAGAGAGTTCTGAACAGAAAATCACGTTTTGATATTGTATATTTGTTTTTACTTCCTGTGACCAGGACAAGTTCAAATTTATATGTGCATACAAATGTTCTTTGATATTTCAACAAACTGCAGATACGCCTTCTATTTCATCTCCACCAATCAGTGATGTTCTACTTTCAGCCCCATTTCATACTCCCCTCATTCATCTCACCTGAGGGATGTTCTCATGTGCTGTGTTTGTACACACAAGAAGGAAAGGAAGTGGTTGTTTTTCATTGGGAGGTGTCTGTTAGGCAGCTAGAAGAGGATTTCAAAATATCAAGGCTAGCTTTGAGATGACCCATTTGAAAGAGGGCTAGAGAGGGCGTTCAGCCCAGCAGCACTCCCAAGGACCACAGCAGGCACACAGCCTGTGTTGCTGTGTCCTCCTGACATTTTTCATTCCTTGCTTCCCCAGAGTTAACATGGGGTCTTCCTCTGCTCTCACAGCAGTTGGAGTGCAAGCACACCCAAAGCTTTCTGAATATATGACCATGTTGATCAGACGTCAGCTAAAATGAGTTAATAATTAAGATTTAATTTTAAGCTCTACTATGGTGCAATTCATTAATGGAAAGTAAAGTTGGCTTCATGAGATCTGTGAAGTTTCTCCTGGGAGTAGTGTATCAATATCAAGCTGTTGTATCCCATTTTCTGCTCCACCTGCCTTCAGTGTCCCAACACCCGAGATTTGTATGAGCAAATGGAGTTTCACTGCAGAGATCTAATACCTGACTGCATGTCCATCTGCTAGAGCTTTCCAACTTTCCTTTTGATATCCTTTGCTGCACTTAAAAATAGCTACCTGCACTTGTCACATCTGGCTGGAGAATAAGACTTTGGAAATGAAGAGTGCAGAATCTGTCCCAGTTGCCAAAGTCTGGGACCCAGCAGGTTATTTTTGCTGCAGGGATGATGCAATCTGATACTGTTTCAATAACATTAATTCTCAAAGAATGGATGCAGGATGGACTGAGTGACAGGAGACAGCTTTTGTTCATAACTCCATGCCTTTATGAACAGTAGATGACAAGAAAAAAAAGTCTCTGTTCAGGCTTATTTTTTGACAGCAGACTCCCAGTTCCTTTTCTGACCACATTTGGTGTTCCTTCAACCCACAGGCTATCTTATATTTATCTAAAATGCATTATGTGACTCACAGTAAACCTTCTCCATTTACCCACCTTAACTTTTCATTAAGGCAGTCATGTATTCAATGTGGAGTACACTGCTGTTACTTCTTCCAGGAAGTATAAAAAACTTAGTAACTTTAAGTATTTGAAATAAAGAGTAGTAAATATAGTCCTCTTTAAAACATTGCTTAAGATTGCACACAACAGAACAATAATGCTTTATATTAGAAACAATGCAATTGAATGGCCATTGCACAAATAAGAAAATACATTTTGTAGATTCTCTGGCTGTTTATGTTTAATAATTCTAAATCATCAATATACTCTGTATATTTTAGAGACAGCAGAGTGCTTTTATTTTTCTTTAATATTAGTTCTTGTAATTCAGGAGTGTGCTTTATTATATTTTTGGCTTGTTGTTTCCTAATTTATTGAAATGTCATGCTCTGAATTGGGAAAGGGAAAAAGGGGAACTACCAGATACTTTTCTCCAATATCAAGTCAGCAAATGGTCCTTTGACTCCCAGTTTATTGTGATCACCTGAAAGGAAATGTTTTTTGCAGAAATGTTGGGCATAAAGACCATTGGATAGCAAGTTTCCACTGTCTGAATTGTTTCAGCTTAACTGATATGGATAAAGCTATTTTATTGTAGAAATCCATGAACATTCTTCTAGGTGCAAAGCAGAAGTGTGGATGTGAAATGTAGCTATGGCAGCTGCTAGTCAGTGTCTGACAGCTCTGTGACCAGCGAGTCCCCAGGGCTCGGCCTGTGCAGCCGTGTTGTGAAGTGAAGCTGCTCGTCCCCCTCTGGTTTTCCTCACGATCCCGCGAAAGCTGATGTGAGAGAACAGGCTCAGGCACTGCAGGGCACACAAATCCCCTTCTGAAGAAGGCAGTGGTGCAAAAGGCCTTTTGCCAATCCCCTGCACCAAGGAAAAATTCAGTAAGCAAGTGAAATGGAATGTGGGAAGTAGGGGATGCAGAGCTTTATTGCAGTTGTCAGAAAGTAACTCTTCTCATTAAACCCAGAAGTCTTTAATTAGTAGGAGCTGACTGTCAATCAAACATGTGACTTTAAACATAGTTAAGTTCAGACATTCAAGTCCATATCTTCAGGGTTTTGCAAAATAGATCTCTCTGTAAAATATTTGCTACCCAATTTTTCATATTGTTCATAGAATCATAGAATGTTTTGAGTTGGAAGGGACCTCAAAAGGTCATCTAGTCCAACCTCCCTGCAGTAAGCAGGGGCATTCCCAACCCGATCTAGGTTGCTCAGAGCCCCATCAAGCCTGACCTTGAATGTCTCCAGGAACGGGGCCTCCACCACCTCTCTGGACATCCTCTTCCAGTGTTTCACCACCCTCATAGCAAAGAACTTAGATCCATTCTGGAAAGTTCTGAGGACACAAAGAGCCCTTCCTCTCCCCCTTCATGGGATTTCCCCCACCCTGCCCACATCCCAGGACCCCATTTCAATCCCCCAGGGCCATCAGTCCCTCCCTTACTGATGCTCCACCAGAGCTGATCTCCAGCTGTAGTAGGTATCTAAACAGGCCATTTGAATATGCCCTGTTAATAATGACAATTTGTAGAGAAATAATGATCTCCATTTTCTGCTCACTGTTTTGTCATTTGTTTCAGGAAAGTGTAACCTCCTGGTAAAATTTGCAGTCATAGTATCCATGTTAGAGTTTATTTACACTTTAAAATGAGGACAGTTAACACATATTTTAGGGGGTTCTGCATTCAGGCTTTGCTGTGGTTTTTCTTTCAAAGAAGATGTTTACCTGATCCAGAAACTTAAATCTTCCTGTCAATAAATGTAACTAATGTATGTCTGTCAACATCAAGGATTTCATCAGCTACTGATGTGGTTTACAGTTGCTGAATCTGCTAAATCGAGGTATAGTACTAAGAGAGGCAGATTTTCTTACAGAAATTCTGCATCAGGATGAACATTGGCCTTTTTTTCCTTTGTGTCTAGGACTTGAACCTCCAAAGGACAAAACGATTATTCAGGAGGAGCTACGCAAGATCTCCCTGCCTCTCTACAGCATCCTCTCTGCCCTCACCATCCTAGGGATGATAATGGCCAGTGCTTTCTTGTTCTTTAACATCAAAAACAGAAATCAGAAGTAAGACACTCATGCTGCTTCTATCACTACTTCTTTCATATTTAAATGCCATGTTTGTAGGGTCTGTCTGTCTATCTATCTGTCTATGAAGAGCATGTTAAAACTGTGGAACACTGGTACTTCAGAACTATTTAATTGAAAACACTGTGTAATATGTTTGCATCTAAACAGATTGTCTTTCTGTTAAGACAGGTTCTTTTATATTGCCTGGAAAGTGCATTTTTTTTAATTTACGTTTGACTGTCTGCTACTAACGTTAACCTTAGTTAATTAATCCACCAGTAAAATAGAATTTTACTAAACATTCAAAAACATGAACAATGCCAGACTTTATAAAACAGCAAATAATGTGCATGCCTGTAGATTTCATGGAATTCTACAAGAAGGGTTATCTGTTTGCCTGGTTACAAAAAGCTCTTCTTTAATGCTGTAATAGCCTAGCAATAATCTTTCCCTCTTTAATGTGCTGTCACCTTTTGTCCATAGACTTATAAAGATGTCCAGTCCCTACATGAACAACCTTATTATACTTGGAGGAATGCTTTCTTATGCATCTATTTTTCTTTTTGGTCTTGATGGATCCTTTGTCTCTGAAAAGACATTTGAGACACTTTGCACAGTAAGTAATTCCATATATTCTAGTTGAAGATAGTCTTGCAGGAAGTTCTGAGAGAAATGCAAACAGAAAAGTTCAGTAGTTGAATGTCTCATTCCATTTAATCACTGATTCTCTTGATTCTTTCCTGGGATACTTTTTGGGACCAAATCCTGAAACATGCACAAAGCTATATTATTATTGTTATTGTTAGTAGTAGTAGTAGTAGTAATAGTAGTATTACTGAAAGCTTCTCGTGCACTGGGATTTGGCCTCAGTCTAAAAGAGTTGATGTACTTTCTTGTTTTGAAATTATATGTATGAAGATGATTTATGAAAGGTTGTGTTTGTAGTATGACAATTGGTAATATCAGTGAAGCTAGTATGTTTTCTTTATAGATTCCATATAATTTTAGACTTCATGTCTGCTGCTTTTTAAGGTCTTTTCACTTAGTCTTTTTGGCTTAAATCTTCAAAGACTTCTACTACTGTTTCCAAGCTACACTATAAACTCACAGAAGCCTAGGTCCATGTAGAATACGTGTTAGTTAAATCAAAACAATCAACTCTGAAACCAAATTAAATATGTCCACCTAGAAGCTGTAATTTACAGTGGACAATTAGAATTTACAGAGGCCATGTCAAAGAAAGGGAAAGAACTTCACTGCAATGATATTCCTTCCAAAAACAATACAAACAGCACTTAAATTTACAAAATATTTCTCCTCAAAAATTCTTAAGACTGAGCTTGGCCCATTGCCTAAGAATATCAGACTTACTCAGGGGTTATCCTTACTATGCTTTTCATCCTTCTTCAGATCTCTAAAAGATGCAGTTCACAGCACCTTTTTTAGGAGTCTGAATTTCTGATGTCATCATTGGAGAGAGAGAAACTTTACTTCCAAAGAATAATTCAAAGCATGACAGTTGGATGCCTAAAGCTAGTTGGTGCAGCTGCATCCCAATATTTCAGCTGAAATCCTCCATACTGACTAGAAGGGTTATAGAAGTGAAATGCCATGCAACTTGTTCAGTTATACCATTTCAAAACACTGGAGACCTCTTTAGCACATGCCAAGATGCACTAGAAGATATAGCATAGATGAACATACCGAATTCTTAGACATACAAAAGTCTGACCTTCCTTAATTGGTCTGGCCACAGCTGTGTTTTATCATCTAAATGTCAGCAGCAAAAGAAAGGAGGAGAGAATACCCAGTCTTCTTACAGCAAGAGTGCAAATTCTCTACAGGTGGTAGAAAGAGCTACCACAAAGACATCAAAAGCACAGTCCTATTTACCTCTCTGAAACCAGTTAGTGTGTATATATATATATCTATATCTCTGAATGGACAGGAGCTAACAAGAAGTAGAAGATGCCAACATCCATTTTTTATGCAGCACTTATGCCTTTTTTTGTGAAAGAGCTTCCAATGGAGCAGAAGTGTCATTAGGAAGCCAGTTATTGGTATAAATCCCTATTCTTTTCTCACCCTCAATTGCAGAAGAATCTAGTGGCAGAAGGTGCACATTTTAGGTCCTGATGTTTGCTCAGCATTGAGGAGCTTGTATTTAGAGCTCCTGACTTCAGTGCCAGGCTGAAAACCATCGTATGACTAGGTTAGAACCCTCCTCTCAAAGCAGCCAAGCACCACTGAACAGAAGGAAAGAAAGTGGGAACCAGAGGTATATAGCAGCACAGAGCTGTTTTGGAGAACAGGTTTCCATCCAGATTTAGCTATATAAAAATAAAATTCTGTCCTTTAAATGTGAAACAGCTCAGTCTTAACTCTGAAAGCTGAACCAACATCAAAATCCTGTGTCTCTGAGCTATTCTGGGCTATTTCTGCTATCTGATTTTTCACTTATCTGCTTCTCACAGTGTAACCCTTTCTCTCATATTCTAAATGCAACAAAATTTAAGTAAGGGCTGCTTTGTTCTGTCTTATCTTACACATTTATTTATTTATTCAATTTGTACCTGTGGCATTTTGTTAAGTCTGTCTGCCACAGAGGGAAAGATCTGGATGGACACTTGAGTAAGGTTATTACTTTACTTAACCAACCAGTAAGAGAAAGGAGTAGGGGTGAATACTGTGTTCTTAAAGCAAAACTTTGATTAAAAGAATTGCTACAGGCCCTGAACGGATTTGATTTTTTTTTTTTAACGTAGTTAAATGTTATGTCAACACTGCAGAGTCTGTGAGATTTGCTCCCAGTCTTGGCTTTCTGGGTTTTTGGTCCAGTATAGAAACAGTTCTGCTTGTGTGTGGCTGTGAATGGCTACTGATTTATCTGACGAATTCCAGCTCTGTCAGTGTTTAGTATTAGACTCACAGATGCATGAAACCCTTCAGAAGCAACCTATCAGGAATTTTTGTTTTCTAATCTCCTGCTCATTAAAACCATTCTTATAGAGTTTCCCTCTCCAGGTATATTTTTTTCAATGGGATAGCTTGTGCTTCTCTTAGAAATCATCTTTACATGGCCACCACTGACTGTGGCAATACTCTTTCCTCGTATCCAGGAAACTCTGAATTAATGCTGGGGATTTCACAAATATGGAAGACAAACCTATTTTTCTGTTCAGTAACTCTTCTGTCTCTCCTCCTTTCTCCCCAAAATATCCACAAAGTGCTGCGCACAGCACACATTTGGCTCCATATTCTGAACATCCATATGGGCACTATGCTTAGTGGTTTCATAAGGACTACTTACAGGTACCAGTTCTTATAGCATCAGCCAGTACAAATCTCTCTTGATAACATATTTTCCTGGAAATGCAAGATTGTGATTACCCGTTCTATCCATATTAGAGATTAGTTTAAAATTCTTATTTTATACAAGTCTGTGACTTAACCATTAAAAGAACCAGCTACGCTGGAAAATGATCATAAACCATTGAGCCAAAAACATAGGGATATAACAACTACATCTCAGGCACAGGGAAGAGCCATGTTAATGAAGGGAGAGATTTTTTTTTCTTGTAGGGAAGTAAAAATTTTGATTCAGCTTTTATAAGCACATGAAAAACTAAAAAGCTGTCATTAGTGCTATCCCCTGTCTAAGCCAAGTAATCAACCTCTTTGTTTTCTATATTTCAAAAGTGATTAGATTTCACCAGATTTGCAGTATACACACACAGTTTATTTAATTAGATACGTTCTATATGATCTCTGTTTAATTTTCTGATAAATTTTTGAAACACTGATAGGAAGTCTTTAAATACTGCTGAGTCTACCCACAGAATTCAGGAAAAGTTATTTCCAAACTGTAGTCATTACATTCCAAATCTATTGTGTGCGCTTCCTCTATAGCACAGTGTATATAGCATTGTTGGGAGAGTGAAGTGTTTTGCAGTCTCTTGTATTTTTGACTTTCTATAACCTACGTCTACATATGGCATCTGTTTTATGCTGTAATATTCCAAGGACACTGAAACGTGATCCAAAATTACACCAGCAACAGCTAAAATTTCAAAGGATTTTTCTGATAAGCAGTACCACCGTTTTCCACTCTATAAGGCGTTGGTTGTAGGAGGATCTGGTGTATAGGTCATTATGCTGAAAGACAGAACCAAGTGTTAAATGTATTTGAGAGTCAGCAAAGGACTTTAAACATATGGTCAAATAATTTGCTGAGTAGGGTTATAATATAAATCTTTGAAATTGCATAGAGTTGACTCTGTGCTAGAGTGAATAATTGGTTCCCAAACTAACTCATCTGTATCTTGGTTTGCCCATTTTCTGTGGAAAAGAAGTGTATTTAAATGAATAATAATTTGTGTTCTTATGGTAAGCATTCATAATATCAAATGTAGCATTGTTTAGTTCCATATCAAAATTAGAAATCAAGTGTCACACTGTAAAACTCCAATTATGTGGAATTCAAAATATCCAAGGTGACTTCTGGGAAAGTGGTCAGTGTATCATAGAACCATTAGATCGCGCCTTACTTAATAGCAACTTTATTGGTTATACAGAAAAAGGAAAAGCAAGTATTTCATTAAATGCGTATGTATGCCAAAGTAGAATGAGGGAGAGAATGAGAGTTATCTGTCTTTGTTTTTAATCTCAGAATTGCCATGATATCATAGCAAAAAAAAAGTTAAAAGTAAGGGTGTGAAACAAGATGTGATGCCAACTGGAACAACACATGCAACTGGAAAAATAATTGAAAGTATTCATTGTGTGGAAGAGAGAGACTTGAAATAAGAAATGCTAGTGACATGCCCCATGAATAGTGTTTAAGCTGACATCCTAAATAGGGAGACTTAAAATAGAGATAATATTAGATACGATCGTAACGTTTAGACTTCTCTAATACGTTCTATGGAGAATTCCATGCTTTACATTTAAGATGAGTAATGGCTTTGCAAGTTGGATCTGCTATGGGGTGAAGTCTGCTGCGGCCCTAAGGAGGAGCATAGTGTCCTTTTCTCTGTTATGCATCTCCTTCAAGTAGGTATATAAAAGGTGTTAATATACTCTGGATACAACTGATTAGGCTGGGGCTGAAAAGATTGTTTTAAGTACTCCAGGTTGCAGTAAAATGCCCATGGTCTCCACCCAGAAAGGTCTGGTGTATTAGGTAGTAGCAGGCTGAACAACTCTGCTTTTCCTCAGTCCTAGTGGTCTGATGTGTAGCAGCACTTTCTCCTAGAGACTGTCCTTTACACTCCAGGATCCTGCAAAGGTGCTACATCAAAGAGGATCTAAGTCTTTAGATTTACACAGTCATTAAAATTACACATGCTTCATCTTGTTTATCACATTAATTAGTTTAATTGATATGAATTGCTAAAACCAGGAAGATTGCTCACTGGCAATCCCACTGAGCCCTGTCATTGTTTTGCCTTGGATAAGTAAACAGAGCACATGAAGGTTTTTACACACCGGTGCTGTTCAGCAGTGCCCTCACCCATCCCAGGCTGTGTTTGGGCTTTCTGATTTCAGTCAGTTGCTCTCAGCCTTGATGCAGGCATTTGGAAACCGGGTTTGTACAGAAAGAAGGAACTAAACAGTGGGCTGAGGTGGAGAGACAGAAAGAGTGAAGGGAAGAGTAGAGATACCACCAGTAAAGTTCAGCTACCTACTGCAGTGTGTGTGACTATCCAGACTTTGTGGTTTTTCTCATTCAGGCATCCTGAGAACATGTACATTCATAGCAATAATTACAAACCCCATTTTCTCAAAGGTATACTTTGTAATGTGACCTTTAAATGTATCCAGATCTTCAGAAGCACTTGGACTTTTTTGGATACTATTACTCATAATTATGGATCATGAACACTTCTGACTCTGTGTCTTGTAGCAGTGTGAAAGACAGGTCCCGTTCTTTTTTACTGATTTGTCATAGTTTTATATCTGCCCTGCTGACAGAACAGCTAGGCAAGGTGGACCTCCATGGTCCATGTTGCACCTTTTCTTGGGAAACCCTGAGCCTGCACAAGGTGAAGATCGCAGTGTGGTGTAAGAGAGGAGAGATGCCCTGAAAACCACATCAGAGACTGAGAGACTGCAGTGAGAAGCAGGGAGGAAAAGCCAGGGGTGAGAGTTTATGGAACAGTTCCTAGGAGTAGGGGCAGGCTGCGGGGTGAACGGGATGCTCGGCAATTTGCTAAAACTCTGAAGGTCATAGAGCTGGCTGAGAGCAGCTCTGGAAGCAGCAACTTGTTTCTAATGGTAAAGCAGGGAGAGGGAGAAGATGTATGAACCTTCCGTTTATTTATTTAGTTCTGCTTTGTCTTCCTTTGTCACTTTTTTGTTGTCAGTTTAACTGTTTGTGAGGGAACTGACTGAAAGGAGAATGCCTGGGCAGCCCTATCTCAAAGCTGTGTCTGTTTTGGTGGGTGCGCTGTGCGCAAGAGCTACTTGAACTAGACCCTGGGCTACCAAATAACATCTAGCTCTGATACTTGGTTTGTCATTGATGACGTGCTCTTTATGTTCTTCAGGCGTTGCCTTGTGTTGTTTTGGTTACATGTGTGTTGTGCCCTCCTCTCCCTCCCCTCCTGCCCTCTTTGGGCTTTATATTTGCCTACTTCTCTTCCTCAAATTGTGGCCAGGAAAAAGCAACATATCAAGACTCAGCTCCTACCAAACTGCAAGAGGATTTGGACCTCTAATCCATTTCTTTGTCTGTGGAAACCATAGCTTTTGTTTGTATTTTTAGTCTGGCCTTTTTCATTTTGCATGTATTCTTTAGTTTATTTCCTGCTTAATTGTTTAGCTGTTAATTTTAATCTCCCTTTTCTGTATAATCACTGCCATAATTGTCTTCATGGTCGTTCAGTCTGAGACTGATCTCACTCCTATTTAATTCAAAGACAATTCTGTTACTGAGTTTAACATGAGCCTGATCAGCTTCTATTTTAGTAAATGACATTTTCTTGGGGAGAAAAAAAAAAATAAAAAGGCAGAGATAAAAGTTACAAGGCTGAATAGATCTTTGAAACAAAAGTATTTCATATGCTGAAACAAATACATCACAAACTCGCCAGAGGTTTATTAAGGAAATAGTTTTATAACATTTTGCCTCTCCTTCAGTAGGACAACAGCCAGATTTTAAAGCCCCCTTATAGAATCAATAGCAATTGTAATGTCTTTTACACTACCCACGGACTAATTCTGAAAAATAGTCTGAAATATATTAAGAAATCACTACAGGAGATCTCACAGCATGTGAGGAACCACTGTATTTAATTTATGTGAAAACAGCAGGATTCAATTCTCTAATGTTATTGCCACTTATGTTTTATAAGAACTGTGCCAGTGCCACACAAATTCTAAAGAATGAGTTAAAAGTTGTAAACATGTGTCAAAGAATGTTTGATATAAATGAGAAAAGTATAGTTCAAATGGATAAGCTCATTCTTTGGGGCCTGCCTGGGGATTTTGGCATGTTTAATAGAAGGAGGATCAAGTCCCAATGAAAACTTGTGGAGATGGCACACTTTTGTTCATCATAATTATCCTTTATATTCCCAGTTTGCCAAGAAAAATAGAAGGTGCTTCATTTTCAGCCCATAAGTAGCCCACAGAAGTCAACAGAATTGTCTGCTTAAAGATAATTGTGCTTTCCAGGGCTAAACCCACAACACGGTTTGTTCTCATGTTGTCACTTTTAAATGCCCAGGTCTGATACTAAGATGTCACCAAGCTGCTCAGTACTCCCGTTCAGCTCCAGCCTGACCCTGTGGACACTGCAGCTTCCAACCTCAGACGTGTGCAAAAGTGGCGAATTATTAACTTTGCCAAAATGAGTCCATCTGTGTCTCACAGACTAAGCTGGAGAGTGTCTGAAGTGTCAAGTCCTATGAAAGAAAAATGTCAAAGTTGTTATTTAAAATAAACCATTAAAAATAAGGGCTTAAAATGGTAAAAATGGTGTTTTCAACAATCTTAAATCTGAGTGATTCCTCTGCAGGAACATAATCTAAATGCTTTGCTAACTGGAGAAGAAGTTGTTAAGGAACCAAGCTGTTTCACTATTCCATTCAAATAAATATTATGGGGAAAAAAAAAAGTCACCTGGGGAGGTGATAAGAAGTTTGTAGATTTTTCTGCAACACACAGAAGTTCTTCATGCTGGTATTTGTTTTTCTAAATTCTTAATTCCGAGTCTTTAATCCCATCTTCTTCTTGTTTGCTTGATACTGGCAAACTGCATTTGTATAGCAAATTTAAACCTGGAGTACAAAATAAAGAATGTGTAGTATATTCAGTTCAGAGTGTTGCTTTTTTTCTTTTCTTTCAACTTAACAGTAAACTGCCTCACTTTCTTAATAACTGCATTATTATTGCTTTCATGAGCTCAGTCCTTGACAATTCATGACTGTGTGATCTTCTGGATGGATATGCAGTGGTGGTCAAATAGGGAAAAATAACAGAACTTCTTTAAAAGTAAATTTTTTACCATTCATCAATTCAGTCCAAGATAACCTTGGTTTATAATTTAATATATAATTTAATAATTTATATTATAGAATTGCAATTGTATTAAAAGAAATTATTTGAAATAAATTCAAATAATACTGTTTTTTATCTGAAACCTATTATTTAACAGTACGTAGAACACCGATTTTGTTAGTAAGCTTCATTCTTAGAGTGTGTAAACAAGGAGAGACTTTTACTTCTTTCTTCAGGATGTGTGTGATACTTTTCCCATGACTAATCTCCCCTTACTAATTCATTCAAAATTAGATGGCTTCTTTTACTAGTAATATGTTGTAATATCAAATAACTTTGTTGGTCTGTTACACAGATATAAACAGTGACCACTTCATCATTAACATAAAAAGAGGATGGGAAAGGTACAGTTAGATTTGTGTGAAGGTATCGAATAGCAGCATTCAGCACATCAGCTAGCCAGCTAAAGCCCAGTGGTGAGAGGAGATATGATACAAATGGAAGTAACTTTATATAAGGCTGTTAGGCTATCAGTGCTTATTATATGGTGGAAGAATAGTCTTACTGTAAAAAGAAAAAGATCTTTAGAACCTTATGGATGGGTTTAAAACAGAGGCTTTTTGTTGCAGAGGAAAGTTGAAAATAAATGTTCCTGCAGGATGGAAGGAGCATCTTGTTTATAGAGGCAGTGACTTTGTAGCTGAACCTTACAATATCTGTTTAAACACTAATATTTGTCCAAGATGGATTTTTGTTGGTTTTAAATAAATATCCTACCTGTTCAAAGTCTGGAAAATGACCCAGGATGGTCTGTTTCTTAGTGGAGACATTTTCAGTGTTTGCTGGCCATGAACTGTGTTGTCCACTAAATGAAAGATTTCTAGTTTTTTCAGTTATCACAAGTAATGCACCTGCTAGAGCTTCTCTCAAGTAATTTATAAAGAAGCACAAATTCCAATCATGAGTGTATGCATAGTATTTTTTAAAATAGACCCTACACCAAAATAACGTCGGGAGTGTAAAGAAAGGAGAACTAGGAAACTGCATTTTAGCATCTGCATAGACACGTTTAGTTGTTGTATATCAAATTATATTATGTCATTTGACACTTCAGAGATATATTTGAATGACAGAAAAAAAATTGTAGGAGATATTAAATTAGTCAAAATGTCTTATTCAAAAAAAAAAGAAGTGACAAAGAAATATAAGCAGGTAATTGAAGATAAATCATAAAATGCAGTGAAGGCACGAGGAATTGTGTAATGACCTAACTTATTAAGAAAAAGATAAGCTGTAGCTATTTTTACAAATTATCCTTCTATAGGAGCATAGGAAGGTTTTCAGTTTTTACTAGTTTGTATTAGGGGTTTGAGTGCAAGTTTCCTGTCTTCTAAGGAGAGAAACTACTAGTTTCCATTTCCTGCTCATTTGGTGGGTGCTGTGGGGAGGATAATCTTCATTTTTTTCTGACATAAAATATTAGAATCATTCCAGTTGGAAGAGACCTTTAAGATTATCAAGCACAATTGTTAACTGAACACTGCCAGGTCACCACTAAATCATGGCCCAAAGTGTCACATGTGCTCATCTTTTAAATAACTTCAGGGATAGTGACTCCACCACTTCCCTGGGCAGCCTCTTCCATGGCTTGACAACACTTTTGGTGAAGAAATTTTTCCTAATACCTAATCTAAACTTCGCTGGAGCAACTTGAGGCCTTTTCTTTTGTCCTGCCACTTGTTATGTGTAAGAACAGTTTGACCCCCACCTCACTACAACCTACTTTCAGGTAGTTGTAGAGAGTGATAAGGTCTCCCTTGAGCCTCTTATTTTCCAGGCTAAACAACTCTAGTTCCCTCAGCCACTCCTCGTAAGACTTATCGTTTAGATCCTTCACCAGCTTCGATGCCCTTCTTCAGACACACTCCAGCACCTCGATGTCCTTCTTGTGAGGGGCCCAAAACAGTATTCAAGGTGTGGCCTCACCAGTGTTTAGTTGGCCACACTGTTTCTGATAGAAGCCAAGGTGCTGTTTGCCTTCTTGGCCAACTGGGCACACGGCTGGCTCATATTCAGCCAACTGTTCACCAACACTGCCAGGTCCATTTCTGCTGGGCAGCTTTCCAGCAACTTTTCCCCAAGCCCTTCCCTATGGAGTTGTTGTGACCCATGTGCAGAACCTGGCACCTGGCCTTGTTGAACCTCATACCACTGGCCTCTAACCCATCTATCCATCTGTCCATGTTCCTCTGTAGAGCCCCCCCACCTTCAAGGTCAACACACCTGCCTAACTTGGTGTCATCTGCAACCTTACTGAGTGTGCACTCGATCCCCTTATCCAGATCATTGATAAAGATCTTAAAGAGAACTTTCCCCATACTGAGCTCTAGGGAACACCACTTGAGACCAGACACCAACTGGATTTAACTCCATTCACCACCACTTTCTGCACTTGGCCATCCAACCAATTTTTTATCCAGTGGAGCTCATCCAAGCCATAAGCAGCCAGTTTCTCCAGGAGGATGCTGTGGGAAACTGTTAAAAGCTTTACTGCGGTCCAGGTAGACAGCACAGCCTTTCCCTCATCCACTGAATCACCTTGTCATAGAAGGAGATCAGGTTCATCAAGCAGGACCTGCCTTTCAGAAACTCTTGCTGACTGGGCCTGATCACCTGGTTGTCCTGTGTGTGCCGTGTGATGGTGCTCAAGACGATCTGCCCCGTAACCTTCCAAGGCACTGAAGTCAGACTGACAGACCTGTAGTTCTTCAGATCCTCTTTCCAGCCTTCCTTGTAGATGGGTGTCACATTTGCTAACCTCCAGTGAACGGGAACCTCCCAGGTGCCAGAACTGCTGATAAATGACGGGAAGTGGGTTGGTGAGCACTTCTGCCAGCTCTCTCAGTACTCTTGGCTTGATCCCATCCAACCCCATAGACGGGGTCACATTATTAAATGCATCATTAAAAACTTCCAACATGGGAGAATTACCAATCAATTATATAACATCATGGTCTTTTTTTTAATAGAAAAATAAACTCAGATTGACCAGGGAGGACAGAAAAGTTACAAAAGCTCTTTGTGCAATTCCCCACCTGCCCACAGCATCCTTGTAGGTAGGTCCTTGCTCTCAGGCTTGGTTTCAGCTAAATGACTTTCACAGAGTTGTAGCAAGCTCTGCACAGCCTCCAATTATTGGTTTTATTTTTATCCTGTTCTTTCAGATGAGTGGGATATGGAAGTATAATATATTTAAGAATATAGATGGGCAGATATATGATTTTCAGAAGCTTTTGCTGTTTTCTAAATTTTTCATTATACTAGCCGCATTAATGAATTATAGCAGACAAATTTCAGGTCATTTTCTTCAAAATTAAAAATTAATTTTCTTCTGAAACTTACTGTCTCATTCATAGCAACAATGATGATATTTTGACAAAATATTTTGGTATTTTTGAGCTAGAATGTTTCCCATATAGCCAGTAGTCCTATTAGTATCCAGATCAGGAATACATAAAACTTTTTGAATCAAACGTGAGAAATAAAATTTTTCTGAATATTTGGTTAGAAACATATTATGAGCATAATTGAATTTATTACTATTCCCAAGAGGCAATTACTGTTTCAAGGAGAACAAAACAGAGTCTTATTAGAGTCATGAAAACAACGTGCATCTATTTGCCAAATATATCACTAAACTGTACACAAAAGAGATGAATACTTATTAATAGCAGCAAAAAGATTGAATGCTCAATATGGTTATCACAGCTCAACTGATATGAAATCGGAAAAAGATGCAACTGGCTAATATGAACATGTTGTTATGAGACGTATTTTTAAATCACTCAAAACTGATATAACTGTGTTTTTACTGAATTTATTAGCATAATGCATGATAATAGCTAATGAGCCAAGGCTTGAAAAAACATATTTAAGTTAAAAATAATACTTTACTGACCTAAATAACTATGCATTTTTATTTTTATTTTTTTTTTAATGGCTTGTTTTTCAATACCACATTCAAAAGTGTCTCAAAGTGGCAAAGCTCAGGTGGCTGGACCCTAATCACAGTTGGTTTATGGGTTTTATTAATAGCAAGATTAAGCAGCAATCGGTGAACTATACGTTAGGGTCAGTATCAGCAATGTGGCACATAAACCACAACATTCGGCTCTAATAAATTGTTAATGGGTGCATATTTTTGTCTACATTTATACATAGTCCAAACATTTTCTAAATAACGCACATGGTAGTTACATGCAGCCCCCAGGACAGGCCGGGAGACCAGACCCACTGAGAGGACGTGTCAGCAGCACACCCTTTCCTCTGGGGCTGCGGGTTCCCCTGTGCAGCCCCGTCCTGTGGGATACGTGGACTCCCACCTGTGTGTGTGTCTCTGCAACCCGGTAGTGCCCGTGCTGGTGAGACAGCAGCCCTCAGGCTCACGTGGCACGCTCCAGTCCCTGCCTCATGCTCAGTGTTATCAGTCTGGGGCCTGTGCCCCCTCAGACTTAGGGTGGGATGTTCAGCTGTATACACTCTTCTTTGCCAAGACACAAGGTGCCAGTTCTGTGTGTACTTTTCTCTCTACAAATTCACCATTATTGACCATACAGATCTTATGTCTTTATTTTAAGGAACTGTGGTCATCTTCTGTCTCCTTGTTTTACAAATACTTCTTGAGTGAGTAGTCTTTTTTTTTCCCTTCTCTGCCTTGATAGCCAGTGACTAATGCTTACTAAAAATCTTCATTTCTATTCCACAGAAAAATCTGGGGGAAAATCACATTTTGAATACAAAAAAAATGAAATTCTGGAGATGTTTGGAAAACAAAAACTAGATAACATGTATTTAGAAGTGAAACATTTAGATTATCCCTAATATATCTTAGACCCCAAGTTTTGCATCTTACTACAAGACCTAGTTTCTCAACTATATGCATGTCCTAAAGTTAAAAGTTATAATAAAAGTTTTAAGTCCCAAATTCTCCACAAGTCAGATGTGAAACTAGGCTCGTTTCCAAAGAAAAACATTGCCTTTAGGTCATCCAAAGATTTTTTTTCAAAATCCTTTCTTATAATATCCTGTTTTCCATAAACCAGGTAGTTTTTATATAAAAAACAAACGGCTCTGCTGGCCAAGGGTGCATGGTCAGCATGGCCAAAAGAAGGCCGGCGTTCCCTTTTCCTAGCTTTGCCTTCCCTGTCTTTAGCCATTCTCTCCCTGTTTTTCCATCTGCAGTGTACAGTACATGTTATTTTCACTTGTTTGTTCGCTTTTGTGGAGTCTCCCGTTTTGGCAGCCAGCCCATGTGGAGTCTCTAGAGAGAGATTGTTCCTCTCCCTCCTGATTTCTCAGGCCCTCAGGTTCAGCTGTAGATTTTCAGCTCCCTGCTGTGCCTCTCGCATGGTCTCCCACCGGCTATGCTCTATAGTCTCCAATCCCTCTTTGGGGAAGAAACAGTCTGTTCAGGGCAGAAGAGCTTTAAACAGCCAAACCTCCAGGGTAACAAAAAGAGAAACTTTCAAGGAATTAGAGGAGGCTGTGCAGAGCTTGCTACAACTCCGAAAGTCACTTAGCTGAAACCAAGCCTGAGAATGAGGACCTATCTACAAAGATCCTATGGACAAGTGGGGAACTGCACAAAAAGCTTTTGTAACTTGTGTTCTGTCCTCCCTGGTCAATCTTTGGTGTTTTTTTCTGTTTAAGAACATCATTCTAGTTTTTACTCTAAAGACATCATGTCTTTTTGAGGTTGAGGCCCATAATGCAAGTATTTTTGATTCAGATCTTGTTCCCAAAGCCTGACCACCAAGGCTATGTTCCTGTCTTGCCATTTTACTCTATATGATAATTTAAGATCAGTTTTTCTTACCTTTCCAGAATGCTCAGGCTCTGAATTAAGTTATGCATACCTCATATAGCACAACTACCTCTTATTTTATTTGAACAACATCTCTACTTCTCCATTCCTTTCTGTTAAAAATGTTGCTGTTAATTTTAGCTCCCTGGATACTTTTTAAATTCTTTGTCTCTTGGTTTCCTCTACTAGTTCTTTCCTCTGTCTGCACAGAACACAATGAAAGTGAAAAAAAATGCAAAATATTGTAACAGAGTTGTCATTTTATATATGGAAGAGATTGTTAATTCTGCATCCAAATTTTTATACTTGGAGAAGGGATGGAGGGAGGAGAAAAATGCAAGAAAGTAATGAATGAGACAATTCTGAAATGTCAACATTTCTGTGAAGCTCTTTTGAATATTTTTTTCTCAAGGTCTTGAGGAAAAATGTTGGCTGAAATGATGATACCCACATTGTCTACTGAAAATTAAATGGCTTTGTCTTTTTTTATATATATTTTTATTTTTAGGTCCGAACATGGATTCTTACAGTGGGATACACAACAGCATTTGGAGCAATGTTTGCAAAGACATGGAGAGTTCATGCAATTTTCAAAAATGTAAAAATGAAGAAAAAGGTGAGGGGAAGTAAATTATTTTCTTGTTGCCCTGTTAATATAATTTTCTAACTGTTTTACTGCCTTTCCTGGATGCCCATACTTGTGCAGACTCTCTTCCTGTGACACATTCAAAGATCCTGAATGGTTTGAAATTGGGGCTTTCTTGGTCTCCTTTTTAGTCTTTGAGAGTTGGCGTTGAACATCAGCCCTTCAGTCTTTATAACAAGAGGTGGATGGTGTGGATAGCTGTAAACTGCCAAAGTGAATTCAGATCCTCACCCTTACTTAGTATGTTGTTTCAGCATCCAGAGGTTTCCTTCTGGTAGATTCACAGCTGTTAATAAATGTGTTCTGTCTATGCCTGTTTGGGATACAGGTATTACACACAAGTTTCACATGGATTGAGTGCTGAGAAACAGCTTTCTGTTTCTAATTTTGATTGAAACTGTATAAGCTTACCCTAAGCCTGACTGGAATTGAGCAATGGTGGTCATCCCTGGCATCTTTGGTGCAACACACTTTCCTTAAATGATTAGGCTTAGCTTAGGAGTAGTACAACACTTCATGGATGTATTGTTCATTTGATATTTTCCCCGTGGACCTTACTTTCACACGTGAAGTGCTTTTAATCAGATGATTTTATTTCAAATGGGACAACTGGTGAACAGAAATCATTTTGATAGAAAAAAAAATATTAAGACAAAAGTCCATGAAACAGAGAACAAAATCAGTATTATTATAGAGCAAGAAGTAGTGCCAAATCCAGTTCCTATATGCAGCTGAACAGATTTTGTCTAGTGAGTGGTGGAGACTCATTTACTCCCGAAGTAAGTAGAACAATATTCCAAAACCTCATCAGATTTCTCTGTTTCCATCTGTTTGTGGTCATGGAAGAACTGTACTATTATTTTTTTGGGGACTGTTTTTTTTTTTTCCTTGGTTGCAGTATGTAAGGAGTTGCTGTCATCACACAATACAGAAAAGAAAATTTAATTTTTCTTTTCTTAAAAAGAATTTTTCTTTTCTTAAAAAGATTTGGACTTTAGATAGGCAGAGAGAGAGAGTTCACTTAGTTTCTAAGGGAATTTATATCTCAGGTTATTAAGGAAATATGTGCCATGGCTGGAGCTGGACCTAGCGCTCTGACATCTTAACAACACAACCACCTAGTATTCCGCTCTACTATTTGGTCATGTCAGGTGTGCTTAAATGTATGTTAATGAAATACCAAATATCATTCAATGTACAAAATAATGAAGAGTAAGGTAGCATATCTTAAAACTAACTAAAATTATAAGAAAATTCTGTATCAGAAACAGGATACTCTGGATGGAGGGAAGTGGGAGACTGCCCTTTCTGCACCTGTGCAAAGAGCCCACCAGAATTGCTCAGTTTACGCTACCAGAGTCCAATATCTATTCTTCAAGGATATTATACTTCCTGTTTTAAAGATTTTTAACCAAAGCTGAGCCAGTATTTTACCTTCTTGAAAAATGACAATTTATGTTGCGCGTAGGTTTTCGGCTATCTTGGTAGGAATCTTTCTAAGTTAGTGAAGTTATACAAGGTGCTGTCAGTGTAACACATAAAAGCATTTAATTTTTGAATAAATTTTTTATTATTATTATTTTGTAAATAAGTATAAAATATTTTGTAAACTGTTTCTAGAATTTTGTCATTTCTACAATACATACTATTCCAAATAGGAATGAACAGGTACTTCAGTGGACTGGCACTAAGCATTTGCCTTTTTGTTATTTAGAAAACATTTCATTTTAGAGCTTCAAATTGCTACTCAATTAAATTTCACTGTCTGCTAATTAGACATAAACCTCAAATTCTGTATGGTGCCTGTTCTTCAACAAGTCCATCAACAACTGCAAATTTCAATTGTTTTTTCACAGCTGGATGTTAAAAATTATTTAAGATCAGTGAAAAAGACACTGACCAGGAAGATAAACGTTTAGACATCTGGAAGAGCTGACCAATGAGATGCTTGCTTGATTGATAACGTCAGTTCTATTAGGGCACCTTATTCAATATTCTGGAATTAAGTAAATGAGGCATTTCTGTAAACTTTAAAGAATAGCTGCTCCAAATAATAATCTTGATTTGCTTTATTTGGGTATTACACTCCGGAGCACAAGCATGAATCATAAAACCCAACAGTTTTCGTAATGCAAAACAAATTAGCTCCCCATGATGAATGTTTCTGTCTTTGATTTGTCAGGATATATCAAACTGTTTTTTAAGAGCTGATTGAAAAACATGGTATTCCTTATTTATATCTTACAAGAAGGACATTTCCATTTTCAGCAGATGTAGTTTACAAAGTGTTTTGTATCTCTGGAAGCACAGACAATAGAAATTTTCGCAAACGATATCTAAACTGACAAATAAGCAAAGGTAGTGCTGCGTGAGAAAGCATGGTGATGTTTTTTGAATTAGCTGTGCCATGACAGAGCAGACTGGTGTTTCAACATGAGGAGTACAAAGTTCCAAACTTTTTTAAGAACTGTGGATCCTATTCGTTTGTAGCCACTTCAGCTTCCACCAATATATAACAGTAAATTTTGACATTTCGGTATAGCACGTTTGCTTGTCATCCTGATTATTTTAATCAAGAAAATTTTCCAAGCAGTGAAATTTATTCATGGAGTAGAAGAATCTCTGTATAGCTTTTGAAAATATTAGTTCGTTCATGGAACTGGGTATGAAGTAAGGAAGAGGAGAATATGATAAATGAATCTATTTGTCTTCATCAGATAGGGCAAGCTTGCTTCCAAACTTTTACTGGGTACTTAAGTGTACGACATGGCTTTGTGAAGAGATTAGTGGATTTCCGTCTCATTGTGAGAAAATATACAGAATTTTAAATAATAATAATACACTGCATCTCCATTTTAGTGCAGTGGAGAGTGGAACTAAATGACTTAGTGTTCTGAATTAGTTGAAAAATTTTGTTATCGTCAGTTTATAAAGCTCTCAAAAATCTTTTATTTCCACCCTTTTATATATCCAGTCCTTTGTTACTAGGAAAAAAACAAACAAACAAACAAACAAACAAACAAAAAACCGACAACAAAACAGAAACAAACAAACAATAAATTTCAAAATATACTCCTTCCGCTATCAGGCTGCTAACTGACAAATTTTGTAAGATTACCAGAGCTCTGTTACCACCTTTGATCTTGCTGGCTCAAAGGAAACAAATTTAAATTGTATTCATTTTAGCTGGATCTGAAGCAGAGGGGTGCAAGGGAATCAGCCTTTGTCAAATGGAAATTACAAAATCAGTAGAGGAAAAGAAATTATTTTAGAATTTTAAAGAAGTTAGTAGAGAGAATGGAAGGTAGAACCAAATTAATATTAAAAATACTGTAATACTTATAATTGAGGTGCAGTTCTGGTTTTGACATATCTGCTTTCTGTTGGTTTGGGCAGCAGAGTATCTTCTGCTCAGTGAGAGCTGAGGACAGGTTTTGTGTTTCCCTCACCAGCAGAAGGACTGGCAATGGATAAGAGGAGAGAGCAGAGAGTATCAGTGGCGGGAGAGCATGTGGTGTCCTGGGCAACCTTTAGCTAGATGAACTGTTTGAAGGACCCAGACCTTCTGGTAAAATTTAGAAGGCTGTGAAGCTGTCTTTTTTTAATGGTATTGCACTATCTTAGGATTTAGGTGGAATTAAAGTGGTCCTATAAAATCACTGCTCTGGCACAACTCCAATACACCAAATAAAGACCATTCACTATTGACAAATACAATAAGAGTAACAAATTCAAAGTACTGGTGTTTAAAGCCTCCGTAAGCTTTATGTGTTCTGCACCTACAAAGACAAGTGTCTGATTGTTTGTAGGTGAATACAATAAAGCATGATGACCTGGGTCACAAAGTTGCTTGTTGCAGTTTGAAAGTTCAATACTTCTTGGTTGCCATTGCTATGATAAGCTTGTTTTACCCTTACCATAGTACATTCTAGCTCTATTTGTATGTGATCCTCTAACTGTGACATCAGGGGAGGGATGTTTTATGTTTCATTTTCACTGAAAATGTTGTCAATGTACTCATTTATTACTACCACTGTAGACTTCTGGTGGCATCTATCTTTATGTTGGCAGCATTGTTACAAGGTAAATACAGAATATAATTACACAAGGAATGTATAACAGCACCTTTTCTTAAGACTTGCTATAATTTTGCCAACGTTATTCTACTTGATGATATTTCACTATTTTTTCTCTGTTCTTAAGTTTACTATGTGACTGTAGAGTTCTCACAAATGAGAAGGGATCAGAGAGCTTAACAAGTATTGAGAAAAGACATAGGTACTATCACAACAAGGGAAAGCTACGACCAACCACAACAGAGAAAAATCACTTACCAGTCCAACCTGACTTAGCTATACCTGTCAGGCTGTGGTCTGGCAAGCTTATTATCTTACATTCAGCCTACTAAATCCATAAAAGACTTCTGAAAAGAGCTGTGTTCTTGATACGTTGCAAAGATGGACAGGAGATTGTACAGCCTATTTTGTTGACACTAACAGGGGGAAGAGGGACTGGCACTGCAAGGGAAGCACAGGACCAAGAGGTCAGGAGCAGGGAGGAAGCTGAGACTGAGAAATCAGGAAAGCTGCTAAGGGCTTCAGAGGAAATAGGAACCTCTTTGGGTAAAAATAATAGGGAAAAACTTGGGATTAGAGATAAGAGCAGGAGTTGAGAAGGGAGACTGAATTTGAGTAAGAATTCCTGGAGATTTAAAATGAGATAGATATTTAGCAGAGTTGGATCAGGCAAGGAGGTCTGTAAGACATGGTCAAGAAAGCTGAGTATGGCGGAACGTAGAGCCTGAGTTTGAGATGCAAGTGGCAAACTCCAGTTGAGGTACGAGGTCTGATTTAAAATCAGATTAAGGTTGACATTTATAGGCAGGATGGCAAGTCTAAAAAGTAGGGTCGTATACTGGGATAAAGAACATAGGAGTGGAAAAGGAGTAAGAGGTAAGAAAAAGTTGAAATTAGGACTGGCTAGAATGGTTGTACAGAATTGGGCAGAGCATAAAAACTGAACACAGGATTTTAGGGTTTCATTGTTCTTTTTTCTATTACTATATATCTCTAAAACCTACAGACAAAATATGTGCCTTGTCTTCCTGTTACACCATTGTGCCACTCATGATAGCTACTAGGTACTCTTTCAGCTCAAGCTGATGAGGTGTGTAAAGATCTAAAGGTTCCATTTGCTGATGCATGCAGCTCTTTCTATAATTGAATTCTCTTTCTTTTCATTTTCTCTAAAATGTATGGGCTCAAGAAAATGTTAAAAGGCTTATGGTGTGGCTAAGAAGTCAATCATTGAAAACTTACAGCTTCCTAAGATCTCTGCAATGTGTATTTGTACCCCACGTGCATTATTAGGACACCAGTGCGCCATTAGTTTTCTACAGGATGCCAGTGTCATGGAGCAAAGAAAGTCTGCTTTGGGTGTGCAATGGAACTGTGTAAGAAAAGAGGCAGTTTTCTGTTGCAGTCTTTTTCACTTAAACGAGAAAAAAATACAAAATGAAAAAGGCAGAGTTTTGAGAAAGGTAGTCTTATGTACAAGACAGGTGCCAACATGAAAAAAAAATAATGAATTGTTACACCTTAGAAAACTTTCTGATCAGTTTTGAGAAAAGGGTAGCACTTTTTTTTGAGAAGCAAATGTGTTAGCTGAGTAAAGTAGAACAGGAGTTCTCAAACTTTTTAGCTGTTTGCCTTCCCACTCCATTTTTTAACACAAATTTGGCCATTCCACCTCCCTAATTCTCTGTACTTAATGATCTATAAACTGAGGCACGTGGAAGACTGAAAGGGGGACCATCCCTGCTCTTTCTGAGGAGCAGGGCATGTGGGTTGCTCTGAGCCCCAGCTGAGGTGGAGAGCAGCTGGCTGTGTACTCCCACCCCGTGGTACCAGCTGCAGGAAAGCTGTCAGTACCTGCATTTGCAGAGATTGTCCCTGGGGGGGAAAAAAAACAGAGAAAAGAAAGCAGCTGGAGGCCACACGCTTATGAGCATATGTGCTGCAGCCTTCTCCTCACAGCTTGTCTCTGTTTATTGCCATTGCTATTCCTCCTTTGGAAACCTCTGCGAGAAAGTTTATAGGGTGAGTGTCATCTTTAGAAAGTTACAAACTTTTCTGTAGGGTTTTCAAGCCACCTGTGTAATTTAGAATGTATTCCAATCTTTCTCACCTAAAAGTCCTAAAGAGGTTTCTAAAAAGGTAGCCATTACCTTGATAATTTAAAATAGCCAAAGCAGTTTTCCAGATGATATTGACGGAGGGTATAGGTCAGAACCTCACAGGCCAGAACTTATTTACTCACTTAAAAGCCTTTGTAGACACACTTCTGTATTGGCATAAATGTAGATTGTATTACCTAATAGGTTCTTTCTGTAACTACTGCTGTAAAGTATTTTTCCAGATCAGTTTTCAGACTGTAAATATTTATACTTTTCCAAGACAATTTTTTCAATCTAACTACAGCTTTTTGTGTGTATAACAAAAAGCTGTGTGCTGGATTTCCCCTGGGATACACATGTATTTCACTAAGTATATATGAGAAATCATAAGTCTGAAAAGGAGATGTGTCAGGAACGAAAAATTTTGGGTAACCATACCAACAGTACAACAATCTATTAGGGACCATCTGCTGAAAATGAGCCAGCATATGGACACCTAAAGAAATATTCAGTGTTATTGTTCAGTCTTTGTAAGAAAGAAGACAGAGCTTTGAAATTTGCTTAGGCTTGGGATTTTTTTTTTCGTTTTTTCATTACAAATATTTACCACTGCACCAAATAATCCATGATACTTACTGTGGAGTGTAAATTATTCAGGTGTAGCTTCATGAGTTATTAATATACAGATATGGTACTTCCTACAGTGATATTTTTTCCCCTCCCAAATAGCTGTAACTATAAATTTTAAGTCCAAAGCTTCAAAAATAGTCAATGTAATCCTAGATTCTGTATTTAGATATAAAATAAGCATCCCGCTTTTCGTAAGAGCTGTTCAGCCAAGATGGCAGCCAGGGAACAATAGGAATCACATTTCTAAAATTTACATCCCTATAAATATGGATTGGGGAGCTAAATCTCAAGCTCCTGTCACAGAAAGAAGTTGAGCTAATGAACTCTACATCTAGGAGAAAAATCTGCTTTTGAATTTATATATGTAAATTTCTGCATGGTACAGTTTGATAAGGCTAAACCTCAGTAGCAACAAAACCAGTGAAAACTCTGTGTGAAATGTAACTGCTCATAAATGCTTCTACAACCATAATTTCTATGTATTATGAGAGTAAGGGATGACAGAGAAATAAAGAACATGTTGCCATACAGTATGAGGCAGTTTATTCCTGAATAGCTTGAAATTGGATTGTAAATGTAATCAAGTGCATTGATGTCCCCAGCTATTGCGTAACGATGTAGTTTGCTTTCCCACAAAACTGCTCATTAAAAAAAATATTAAAGCCTAGGTATTTTAATGTTATCTCAAACAAAATCAGAACATTTCTTCCAGACCATTCAAATACTTGGTGCACTTTTTCCTGAGGCTTAGGATCCCTTTTAGCACTAAAGAGAGAGTTCAAAGCCCTGGTAGAAGTTCCTCCATGCTGTTGGCCCGTGCACTCTTGGGCTCAGCAGATGCGTTTCTCTCGAAGGTGAGTGTGCCCTGCTGTGTTGCTGGGATATGCAGTTATCCCAAGCACATCTGGCTTTTTTTTTTAAGCAGAAGTTAACAGGATGCCGAGGTTCATTTCTAAGGTTGTCATCTGTAACACTGTAGAGCAAGAATGGTTGGTTCTGATGCTGACAAGATGGATTTCTTCAGCGCCATTTTGGTTTTTAAGACTACAATGATTTAATTTTTGTCCTTTCAAGAGAGTTTTGTGAGACCAGACATTGGTACATCACTCTATGTGCTTCTTATGATTGGATTATCAATGTTAGTAAAACAATCACCTCTCCAGTTCTCTAATATAGCCATATTAGACATATACATATTAGATAATATAGCCATATCATAATTGTCATTATAGCCATAGGCTCAGGCTTTCAAGGATGAGAGTTTTTTTTTAACTTTTTAAGATGCCACTGAATCAGTCTCCTTCTCTAAGCCCTGTAAAGTTCTTATCTTCTGCTTCCCTTAGGGATCATCCCCCTAGAATGTTCCCCCTTTCTTTTATGACTTGGAAAAAGGGAAAGATGTTTTCTAACTGGGTAGCCTCTCCTGGCAGTGGGCCGTAGAGTCAACACATCCACATTTGCAGTGTGGTTATTGAGCAGGTGAGTCTGACCAAAGATGCTCTTACAGTTATGCTGAGCATGAGTTAGCAGAGATGACACATTCTAGAAATATGTGCTTTAGCAGGGTAGTGACTGCAGCTATTCTCAAAGTCAAGCTCTTTGATCATATCTGATTGTCGATTATTATCAGTAGGACCATGAACTCCATTACCCTGTAAGGCAGTAAAAATCACCACATCCTCAGACAACACAGGTCACAGTAGATCCTCTCAGAAAATTAATGTATTTTTAAATTTATAAGTAGATATACAAAGCTTTCATCAAAGTAATGAAAATGCCTCTAGGAGAGTTAAATAACTTAAGCTCAGCTTTTTAGTGCCAGTGATTTTTTGGTCAGAAAAGCTTGCTACTACGAAATAAGCTTTTTAAAATACTAACATTCAGTCATTAAAATGACTGTAATTGCAGTGTGAAGTGTTCCCAATACTAATCATACAACCTATTATAGGAAATACTCATAATAGCTGTTGAAAAAAAACATTGTGGAGTTATTGGGAACAATGCATAATGTGTTTTCAATAGTCCTTTTTTCTCATTCCATTATACAATAGAAATTAAGAATGTGTTACAGACTAGTTCTCTAAAATATTAATGGCTTTAATAACTCTAAGATAGATATCTCCCTAAGCCCACGTGTGGCAAAGTTCACTTATCTACCACTGACTGCATCACCAGCTTCATGGTGCTGACCCATTAAATGTATGGGAGCAACCCTGAAGTGTCCATTAATCATACTGGGAGAAATGAAAGGGTGGTTTATGCAATGGAGAGAATATCCTGAAGGCAAATTTAGGAGTGCTTGCATGGTCTCTTTTTGTAGCCTTGCAGACTTCATAATTTTTTCCTCAAAACTGTTATTTTTCTCTTTCCCCTCCAGTTCAGAGAGAGGACTCCTATCAGCATGATTTCTGTGTGTACCAGGGAGAGGAACATTGGGTTTCAGATTTCTGAGGGCTTCAATAATTGCTGTCAGTGCTATTCATTTAAAGGAGTAAGGTCTAGCAAGCTTCACAGAGGGGTCCTTTAAATAGGGTTTCTCTCTACAGATTCCGTCCCAGGAGTCTGGAGAAGAGACAACTGGAAGAAAAGTTACTGAGTGGCATTCTGTTTATCCAGCTAGTGCCAGAAGGCAAGGGATATATCTGTCAGCTAGTCTAGAAGAAACCAGAATTGCCTACTTAGACAGAAAAAAAGCCATAAATTTTCAAGGAAAATTAAAATATGTATTTCTCTGAAAACCTATAAATAATGCAAGCATTCTCCCAGCCTTGCTATGCTTCTATGAATTCAGTTAAGAAAAACTTGAGAATCAACACACAAAACAACAAAAACCAACCAACCAAACCACCAAGACTTAACTAATAAGTCTTCTTTTAAATTTAAAGACATTTTATTCTGACAAAGGGAAGTGAAGTTCAAAGAAACTACCTATGGAAAAAAAAAAAAAAAAGACAGGAGGAAATGACCTTTTCAATCCATCCTATTTGTGGAACTCAAAAGTACAAAGCTAGTATTGCACCCTGGAGAAGAGGGCAAGTCTCCACATGTAAGACAATTTGTTCTTGGTTTAGAATGGAGTTCATCTTTAAGGTCCATGTCATATATGTTTGCAGAGTTGGTTTCGAATAAAGAAATAACAAAAGAATGTCCTTGCTCTTAACTAGAAAAAGCAAGCCTAATGTTTAAGGATTATTGTTTGCCAAATAGCATTTGGCTTTAGGTGTCCGTCACTTGCAGTAGAGCAGGTGATCCCATAAAGTGGATGAGGATAGATACAGGGCACAATGCATGTACTTTAGAAAGTAAATGGGAAAAAAAGCCTCGCAGAAGATCTGTGAAATGATACTCAAATGGGAGTTGAAGTTGCCATGGCAGGTGGTCCAGCCTGTGATAGTTCTAGAAAATCTCCGAGAGTTCCGTGAGCAAAAACTTCACCCCAAAGCATGAGACAGATTTTATATCTCCTCCGATTAGACTGCAGGGTCCATGGAAGATAAGAGCTTTGATCTTGAACTTGTCTTCATGATGACAAGTTTTCAGAAAAATTTTGATTTACTAATAGAGTGATGGTGCTGAGAGGAAAATGGTCTACCAGTATCTCTTCTGAGTGAATTTGTTTTGGGGACAGATAGCTTCATACCCAGATATATAGTCCAGACTGGTAGCAATGGCATTTATAACAGTGGGCAGATCTGCCAGGATGAGACAGATTCACCTATTCAATCACAGATGGTAGAAAATATTGCTCACAGATGCTGCAATATGAGAGCTTGGCTGCAGCAAGGAGACAGGAGCACTCACAAAAATGGATTTTATTAGCTACAGTGCATTTCTCCCAAGACCAATTTACTGTATGCTAGAAGGAAGATGAAAAGGGATAAAATAAGAATCTTCCTCTGAAAGAAAAATGATATGTTTGATTGTAAGGAGCCTTAGCTGCTCATGACTTTCATGTGTCAGGCAGAGACATTGTTGGATTCACAAGATACGAGTTTAGACTCCTTCAGTGCATCTGGTGTTCCCCAAGGAGTGAATGTACTGAACTCAAGGAGTGCTGGTGGGTGGGAGTGGTGGTTGGAGGAGGGAAGGCTGGGCTTCCTGAGGGTGGAAGGGGAAGATGAGCAAGCCTTTCAGAAATACTACTAGTGATACACCAACAGTGTTTCTCAGAGAAAACTTATGTTAGGACAAACTGCTAATCACTGGCAGAAGTGAAAGATAATTGGGTCTCAACATCTCGTTCTGGAAAGCTAGGGTTTTGGTGAAGCATTCTGCTTCAGAGCTCCATTGCTATAATGGTTTTGCCAAGGACAGACCAGGGTTGTGATGGGTGTGTGAGGCACCTTCAGGAGTCCTCTTTCAGCCTGCATGCAGCACTGGTAGAGCTGTGGTTTACAGAGCTCATGACGGTAGCTCAGATCTCTCCCTTAGGTTTTCTGATGGGCTTCCTTTTGTTTGCATTCCTCCTGGCTGCCTGGCAAAAGTAAGGGATAAATAATACCTGCTGCCAGTGACAGCTGCTGTTATGCACCTCTTGCCTTCTGTCCAGGAAAGGACCATTCACAGTTTAACATAGGAAAAAATACTGCAAGAGGTCTTCTGTTTTCTGGATTTCTGCTTCCATTTGTTCCAATAATTACCTGCCCTCCAAAAAGTTTACCAAACTTATATGTGAACTAAAACACCAATACTGGCCTGCAGTGGTGTGAGGTCGGATTCAAATAAAAATGGACAACAGCAAGGTGGAGTGGTTAGGAACATGACCCTGAATAGGAGTCATTACTATGAGATTTCTTATGAACCTGTTAATGAGTGGATTATCAGTATTACTGCTTTTATTCTGGCATTGCTGTACCAGTTTGCTTCATATTGCAGGAAATGGTAAATACACATCTAGTGCAACCCTAGTTTCAGTATCAGTTTAGTCCATATAAATTTGGAAGACAGTGGGCTTGCTGTCTCATGTTTTAGCTGTCCTAGGTAAGAAGCTCACTATTTTCATTAAAAAGATAGGGCATCGTTACTGATTTGGGGATTTTTTGCAAGGAATTTCTGTAGTTCGGTAGAGCAGAGGGAAACATTTGTGGCAGATTCATTTCACATATCTTTAAGTTTTTCAAATGCTTATTTTTAGCTGAAGTTAATTATCTTCACACCCTCCAGGGGAGAAGAGGGGTGAGAAACAGCCAACTGTTTACTCTTTAACATCAGTAAAATAAACGCCATCAATTAAACAGAAAGACCAACCAAAATATGCCAGTAGAACAAATTACCTAGCCATTTAAGAGGGAGAAAAAGACATTTGGCTTTAGGTGTCCAAATTTCATCTAAGTCCAAATTCTGTTTGGACTTGACTCCCCATGGTTTTCTCTCCTGGGTCTGCACTCAGGTACATTTCGCCCAAGTCCTGTTTAGAGGCGTTAGATAAGAGATTAAGAAGCTCATGGGCTTTTTCTAGAGAGCAACCTCGGTGGTTACCATTCCTGTATCAGCTTTGACTATAACTTGGTAAACAACTAAAAGGTTAGGCATAGTTATGTTTTCCCAGAGAAGACAGGCGACTAAACTATCTGAGCATCTTTGCTTAATATCTGCTTTCTCTTAAGTTCATGAGGCAACACATCACAACAGTCTTCCCCCCTGCACATCCCCCAACAACACACCTTTTCCTTGCAAAGATCTCCTTGTCAAACTGTCCAGCAGCAAGCCATACCACCATGAGAGCTGCAGCTTTGCCCTTCACCCTCCCTCTCCAGGCATGACTGTGCTGTCCCTGGTGAGGTGGGCATACCGCTTCCTTATTGTGCAGACATAGGAAAGTGTTCTTTTCTGTTCCCTTATGATGGTGGGAGATACAAAGGTTTAAATAACTGGTTTCAGCAAATTAACATAATATATCAAGTGCTTTAAGTAATTTTGGTCAGTAGCCTTTGTTTTACACTTACTTTACTTCAGATGATTTCTAAGATAAACTCGCGGATGAACGAAGAGTGGTGCACAATATTGCAGAAATGCCTTTCAAAATAAAGGATGCATCTCACTAAATAAAATGAAAAATGGACTTTTTTAAGTTCTATTGCATTATTTCAAATTACGTTCAATTTATAATTTCCTTAAGCTTTCTAGGAATTCAATGCAAATACAATTTATTCCAGGCAGGAAAAACAGCCTTGCCTGTGTTAAGATCAGCTGACACTTCTGGCTCTGTAATGCATTTTCAAAATCCTAACAACTTTATCAAATTGAATGGAAATAATAATTTTTTTAAGCTGCTCAGGCTTAATATTTTTGAATATTTCATTTGGATTAAACCAACTATTGCTGAGAAGCAAGACTAGGGGAAAAGTATGTGGTTTTGTCCATGTTAAAACAATTTGGCAATATCTCTTGAATATCGAGTGTTCATTAGTAATAGAAGTGCATATTAATTTAAAAACCATGAGCATAGGCACAAAGGGACAGTCACAAAGTTGATTTAAGCCTGGTATTTGAACATGCTTACAACTTTGCAACTGAAAGAATGTTCTTGCAGTGTATTTTTTTCTGTGTTGCTATGTGTTGCTAGCAGAAATAATATAGGGATTGCATGCGGCTATACAAAATTGTAATACATGGTTTGGCTTCTTATTTTTACTAGTAACTCTTGCTTTCTGTTTTGAACTTAAAATCCAGGCAAAATTAAAAACGTGTAAAAGCCTCTAACCTTTGTAATATAGAAAAAAAGACATAATCCCTTTCTGCTCCCTGGGTAACAGGGAAATGTTAAGCACACACTCAAAACTTCAGAAGTGAACTTACCTTTTAATATCTTGCAAGTGTGTTTGCCTAGAAGGTTATGAAGAAGTGAACAGTGTAAATCATAGTGAAAACTATCTCAGCTGTGCTACTCTGAGAGATGTAATGAACACTTTTCCGCATTTACATACAGAAACATAATAGTGGCTCTCTAAAATTTATTTTTTTTTTTTTCATTTTCCAGGAGTTAACATTAAACCCTGACTTCAATATTGAGATTAAGAGTCCTCTCCATTTCTTTTTAGCAATTGGAATTCACTTTAGATACTTCTAATAACCATGAAATAAAATAAAATAATTTGTGTCTTCTTACTTTCATCTTTTGATATTTCTGAAACTTTTCTTTGTTCATTGTTAAAACCCCTTTTATTAGCAACCTGTGTTTTTCTCCCTGTATAGGAATAAAGGTGGACAGGGATCTATCTATGGCTCATGAGAATCTCCCCCTTTTTTTTTCCTTTTTTTTTTTTGTCTCTCCAGATCATTAAAGACCAGAAGCTACTGGTGATAGTTGGAGGGATGCTACTGATTGATCTTTGCATCCTGATTTGCTGGCAGGTTGTGGATCCTTTGAGAAGGACAGTGGAAAAGTATAACATGGAGGTATGTCCTCAAGCCCGAGTAATACTTATGGTTGCATATCAGTATCCAGTTTTCTATGCAACAGAGCTAAAGATGCGCTAGGTTGTATGAAAGTAGGTCAAGCTCTGTATTTGGGGGGAAAAAGAGTTCTATTTTTCAAAAGCAAATAGCAATTAAATAACTGCAACCAAAAGAAATTGTGTCTGTAGTTGAAGGTGCCACATTTCTGTCACTTGTGAGAGATTTTAGATGAAAGTGTTATAAACACAGGAGAGTCCTCTGCTGAGACTCCCAAATAGAGACTGTTGTAATAAATAATAGATTATCACAACCCATTAGCAGATTTCAGTAAGAGCTCATTCAAGATAAGTGCAGGAGAGGTCGCTGCTTAGACTGCATTCTTTGTGGAGATGTTCAGGAATTATGTTACCTACTGCTATATTCATTTTCAGTAATAACATGTGCATACACATATACTGATTGTTCCTGTTTTAACGTCATTCCCAGAAAGGTCATGCTAGAGATTTTGATAGGGAGAAGGTAATAGCTTAATGCCATCTGTACAAATTTTCCATCATTCTGGTAGGTTTCTAGTAGAGCTTTCTGGACAAATTGACAGCAAGGAACATGGCAGCAATAACGCAGAAGTAGGGGGAAAAAATCTATCTGTATGTAGTCAAGCAGTGTTTGAGAATTTATTCCTTCCAGCATGGAAACTGGTGATATCTGAAGACTAGATTATATGAGGACAATCTGTAAGTGTTATTCTGTTCTTCAGTGCTTGGCAATCAATAAGAAAAAGAAAGATAATTTTTCTCTTCTGATGTTAACATTTGCAAGAAAAGATATATATTTTACTCCATTGTTTTTACTTTGTTTTTACTTTTCAGTGTAGCTCTGGAATATTAGTAGGACAAGATATTGCTTTGTGTTTGAGTATAATTTGTAGAAGATCATCTTGGAATGATGCCTCCTTAACTGCAAGGGATGCCGTTCAAGAAATCATTTTAGAGTCCAAAAAGATACCTCTCAGTCATTCCCTAGAGTCTGAGCTTTTTATTTTAATAGGCCTCTCACTTATTATGGTTTTCAATAAAAAAATGGAAAATGCAACTGAAATTTGTCTTGTGGAGACACTTCTGCTCCATATTTGTAGAGCTTGAAACAATAGCAGCTTGTCAATAGCCTTGTTTACTTCATTTCATTCCAACTGCATTGCAACTGATATTTCAGTTGTCAGTTATGTTAACTGTTTCACTGCTTGTATAAAACCAAACATGTTATGATGAGTAGTCACAAAATCCAATGGAAGTAATGCTCATTTCAGTGTTGTGAAGGAATGAGTTAGAAGGACTTTTACTTTTTTCCCCTGGTCGGAGGGAAGCTATAACTAAAGACCCTGATACCTGGTCCTGTCAGAATCACTTGAGTGCAATTCTGTAGACAGCAGCAGTAACTGTGAAGTTCTCAAACCATAAACACCATGCATTTGAAAAATAATGATTATTGCAGTTTTAAATGATTGCAATTTCCATCTGAACTTGTCAGTGTATACTCTTTGGTCATGTAATACATACCACTAAAAAGTTAGTGTGTTTGTTCCAAACTGGTACTATGTTGACCACAGAGTTGCACACCGGTTGCCTAAACTTTATATCAGAGCCGGGAACTATGAAAGCCCATGAAACTCGTCTTCACAGAATGCACACATAAGACTGTTTAATATTGTGAACACTCAGCATAGAATTTACTTAGACTTATTTTTGGAGCTCTTAACTATTAATTTAAGTTGTGCAGAATTTTTTTTAAGCTAATTGATTTGGGGAGGAAAGGAAATAAAAGTATTATGCAAGCAAATTTGGTCATTAAAATACTGTACATATGTTATTATCTTTTGTAAGCAGTGAGGTGAACTGCAATTTGATTTCCTGAGGCACACCTCTTCACATCCCAGAAATTCCTTAGTAAAAGCAAATTACAACAGTATTTAATTTTATTATTATTATTTTAATTTGCTTTTTTAATTTTAAGGGGTTTAAGTGTATTCTGTAATGGTGAATTCTTCAGTTGAGTTTGCTTGAGCAGGTATTATCTTTGTGTTTGAAAAGCACTTAACACACAGTAAACACTAGTGAAGGCAACTTTCTCTTTTATTTCAGTAATATTGCATCATGGATATTCCTTGTCCCACTTGCTTCTATGAAATAATTTTAAAGAGATATTCTCTCTCAGTTAAAGTTGATCTAAGTGACAGAGACTAAATTAAATGCAGGCTCCAAAGTTATGAATGCAGTCATTCTAGGTAATGAACCATTTGGGTGCTGTTTTAACTAAAGAATGCTCATCAGCTTCCTCTGTGAAAGTTCTGCATTTGACTACTATCAAGCAGTCCTCTGGTAGCTGAGTCTTCATAAACACGTCAATCAAAGTAACCAAGAGAAGGAGCCTAAAAGCTGATAGTTTGTTGGCTTTGCTGTTTGGCTTTACTCACAAAATAGTTCATTTGAATACCAACATGAGAAAATTACCAAGCACCTTTAAAAAACCCAGACTCCTTTTCCAGAGCTGATTGTAAAGTCAAGGTGTCCATGCCTTAAAAGCTGAGGATGGGTAGTCTACATCTAAAAATGTATTTTTTTATGAAGTACATAAAAATGTACTTTTCCTTTGTAAATGGAAGTGAAGATGCTTGTGGTGACTCTCTGTCCCTGAGAGAAGGAAGAAATCAGATGGGGTGTTTGCTCTGTTAATTTTCAGACTAGTTTTTGTCATCTTGGCCCTGGAGATAAGATATCCTTCTGAAAAGCCCACCTATGGCTGCCTGTCTTCATTAGCCAGTTTTCTATCACTCAATGACACACTCCTCCTAAGGAGAATCAGGAAAGAGAAAGAAGACTAGTGTGTTGAAATAGAAACACATTTAATGAAATAAAATAGCAATTTAAACCCCCTAACATTAATCCTAATACAACTAGAATGTACACAAAGTTACACTCAGACAGCATAGTGCTTGTGAGCTGCACACTCCCAGCAGTGAATGCTGGATGTCAGGCACTGTGAGCACCACGACTCCAGTGGAAGCATGACAGTCACAGGGAACAGGGGAGTAGACCTCAGGAGCAGAATGATGGGCGAGACCCTCCAGAGATGGTGGCCATGTGGACAAAAGGCTGCCCCCAGCAAACTTGCTGCTTTATAATGATCATGACAATTATGATAGGAGATACTTCTGTTGGCCAGCTTGGGTCAGCTGCCCTGGCTTTCACTCCTTCTGGCTTTAGGACTTAGCTAACTTGAGACTGCTAAAGACCTTGATTGCTATGGAGCCCTGCAGACCATGGCTGGCCACAAGCAAAACCAAAGTGTCTTATCCACTTTATTCTCACCAAATTGGATGCTGCAGTCTTCTTAGAAAATACAGCTTTCCTGGATAGAAAAATGATTCTATGATTCTATCCCAGCAAAATCAGGACCCTGCTATAAGACTCCACGTTAAAAGTTTTAATTACTCAGCCCAAAAGCATCCAGATCTTCCAGTCATCTGTAGGGCAGTTATTTGCTGTATGATATGTAGACAATAAAGTTGTTGGATAAAAGCAAACAGCTAACAGATAAAGGCAGGGACCAAACTTAAAATTTCCGTAGCTGTACACTGATCTCCTGCAGAAGAACTGTGAGCTTCCCCCTGCCTACAGTTCAGGTACTCATTCTCCCATAACACAGAAGTATTTTCTGACACAAAATGCTTCTCAACTTCAAGTAGCGGTGTAAAAAAAATTGGAAATAATCCATAATGTTATTCATTTGTTTTGCTTGTTGCACTGGCTGTGACATTTCTCTTTTTGCTAATGTTTCAGACCAGTGAAGGGACCAATTGCTTTTTTACTCATTAGCTTCTTCCTAGGCTGAACTCAGAATTTATTTTTTTCATCATAATTCACCTTTTTTGTCATACTCAGAATGCTTTGAGGATATCATCAGATCTCAACTAGGTTCCTGCCAGACCAAGTTTCTCCCAGTTGTGTGAACTGGCGTTCATCCTCCCTCACTGTCCCATCAGCTGAGTTCTTGGGCTCAACAGGCCATGAGGAATTATGGTGCTTCTGTGTATGCAGCTGCGGAAGAGCTTTGCCCTGGCACTGAGGCTCTACCACTTTTTCCCAACCAGCTGAGTTTTGTCCTCTTTTTTTAAGAAGGCAATGTTTATGTGCAAGAATGCTCTCCATGTTGTCTTCCTACTGCCTAATGAACTTTGTTTGCCAGTTTCAGACAAACCTGACAGAGCAGATACAGTTCTTAAGGACACAGCACTGCTACAGATTTGATAGAAACAGCCACCTGTGTGCAGGAAAGGTGCTGGTAGTGTCTCACGTGAAAGGAGAGTCACAGAGTGAGTTTATCCCTCTGTCTAAAGACAAACATTATAAATTTCCTGCTTTGGGGGAGCTTCACACTTAATTAGACACAAACAATACAGCCACAAGACAAAATTATATAGGAAACGAGCTTGCTCTAATTTCAGTTGCTCACTGATACACCTGTTTTGGAAAGAAACCACAGTCTGAAATAGAAATCCTATACAAAGTGCAATCTGTTCTTCTGTGAAATAGCCATATCACAATCCAGTTAGGTACTTACTACAGTTCAGTAGGTCTGTGTGTAGGCATACAGTCACATTCACCTCTCACTTGTCATATAACAGTGTCATAATTCTTTTACTCTAGAGTTTAGCTTAAAAGCCTAATACTGACTTGTATTCTCCCAGCACAAATAAGTCTGACACCAGTTGAATCACTATGGCCTTGGCTGGTAACCAATGATAATGTTTAATAAACACCAGGGAAAATGGACTAGATTTCATAATTCCCAAGGTAAAAAGATCTTGCATTACTGTTAGACTAAATAGAAGTAATACTCTGCATACTGGACAATAATATTTCTTGGAGAATTTTAAAGCTTGTTTATCCAAGGCAGCAACCTTTGCATTCTTTGGTGTCTTAGTAGCAGTTGTATAGTTATCTATGCAATATTTTGACTTATGCAACCTTATGATAACTTATTCTGGTATCTGGAATAGCAATATTTAAGGTTTCACACTGAATTGTCCTGGTATGGTAATAAACATAAAATGGAGGGGAAAAAAAAAAAAAACCTGAACTGCCGTTTTTGAAGATACAGAAGAGAAAAACAGATCAATGAGACATATCCTATTTGGACTTCTAGGATTGATATAGAAATAAAATGTAGAAACTAAGAATGCCTAACTTTATGTGAGGACATTGCCATAACAAAAATACCTATATGTAGGAAAGGCTGAGTTGGACATACCAGCGGCCAAGTAATGCAGTCTGTTGGAGAAAACCTGGAGTCAATTCAGATTAACAAATTAATCATTTCAATGAGTGAGGCAGAATTCCTATGCATTCTACGTATATAACTGTGTTATTGGGTACCTATTACTAACCAACAGACCAGAAGGTCATCTTTGACTGATATGTTGAGGGAGTCATAAATGTTGCAAAAACAAAAATAGCCATTTAAACTGGACAAATGTACTGCTCAGACTAACTCATTCAGGAGCGGTGGCTGCTTTGTAATACAACAGAACAGAGAACCCACAAAGGCAGAATTAATCCTTGATTTCATTCTGAATAATATACAGAATCTGTTCCAAAGTGTTGATATCTGGAGGACTTTGCTTTAGCTGCAAACTCATCATGCTTAGCTGTGATAGCTTTGAAGAAGCGACAACCAAAAATGATCAGCAGAGTGGTACTCAACTTCAGAAAATGGAACAACAGAAAACTGAGGAAACCGCTTAAAGAGACAAAAAAAACAGGACACTACAGAGAGTTAGGAAGTGGCCTAGGGAGTATTACAAATATCATATTGGAGGCACAGAGTGAATGCCTTGTCACACATGAAGTAAGACTTGAAAAAGAGACTCAGCATGACAAAACAGCAGGAAGACATCCTTCAAAAAAACAAAATTGTATCCAAATGAGGAAAGTAAAAAGGATCATAAAGTCTCATACGTTAAATATAGGACAGAATAAAGTAGTCTAAAAAAATCTTGCAAAAGGAAAAACAACCAACCAACCAACCAAACCCCAAATCTATATCAGTAGCAAGAAGTTTGCCAGGCAATCTTTAGGAATTTTTTCTGTTTATCAGAATAAAAGAGCATTACTTTAGAAAACAAGGCCATGTACAATGGTTAAATTATTACCTTGCTGCTTTGTTCAGTGAAATTCTTTGTGGAAGAGCTTGTGGAGATTGCTATTCTAGAACCCTTCCGATGAACTCACTGAGGAGTGACTGGAATTGATGGTATGAATAGAGAAGCTGATCAGAAATAAATCGCTGGAAACAGATTATATTCTCTCAGGCTTTCTAAAGCAATTCAAAGGAGTAATAGTCAAACTACTGACAGCAGTATGTAATTATTAGCTCAGAACTGCTTTGATATCTGAGCGAAAAGTTGTAAATGTCTTGCCATGTTTTCAAGACAGAGTGGAAACATCAAATTTGTAGTTAATGTCTGTAGCAGGCCAACTTAT